>NC_059181.1:125942394-126190006 GCF_019923935.1 Bubalus bubalis | reverse complement strand
ATCGACACAAGCTTCCCTAACCAGGAAACCTTGACAAGACACCTGTACAAACCCACACACAGCAAGGAAATGCCACAATAAAGAGAATTCCACAAACTGCCAGAATACAGAAAGGACACCCCAAACTCAGCAATTTAAACAATGAAGATAGAGGAATAGCCAGCAGATAAAGGAACAGGATAAATGCCCACCAAACCAAACAAAGAGGAAGAGATAGGCAATCTACCTGAAAAAGAATTCCGAATAATGATAGTGAAATTGATCCAAATCTTGAAATTAAAATGGAATCACAGATAAATAGCCTGGAGGCAAGGATTGAGAAGATGCAAGAAAGGTTTAACAAGGACTTAGAAGAAATAAAAGTCAATATATAATGAATAATGCAATAAGTGAAATTAAAAACACTCTGGAGGCAACAAATAGTAGAATAACAGAGGCAGAAGATAGGATTAGTGAATTAGAAGATACAATAGTAGAAATAAATGAATCAGAGAGGATAAAAGAAAAACGAATTAAACGAAATGAGGACAATCTCAGAGACCTCCAGGACAATATTAAACGCTACAACATTCGAATCATAGGGGTCCCAGAAGAAGAAGACAAAAAGAAAGACCATGAGAAAATACTTGAGGAGATAATAGTTGAAAACTTCCCTAAAATGGGGAAGGAAATAATCACCCAAGTCCAAGAAACCCAGAGAGTCCCAAACAGGATAAACCCAAGGTGAAACACCCCAAGACACATATTAATCAAATTAACAAAGATCAAACACAAAAAACAAATGTTAAAAGCAGCAAGGGAAAAACAACAAATAACACACAAGGGAATACCCATAAGGATAACAGCTGATCTTTCAATAGAAACTCTTCAAGCCAGGAGGGAATGGCAAGATATACTTAAAATGATGAAAGAAAATAACCTACAGCCCAGATTATTGTACCCAGCAAGGATCTCATTCAAGTATGAAGGAGAAATCAAAGCTTTTCAGACAAGCAAAAGCTGAGAGAATTCTGCACCACCAAACCAACTCTCCAACAATACTAAAGGATATTCTCTAGACAAGAAACACAAAACGGTGTATAAATTCAAACCCAAAACAATAAAGTAAATGGCAACAGGATCATACTTATCAGTAATTACCTTAAACGTAAATGGGTTGAATGCCCCAACCAAAAGACAAAGACTGGCTGAATGGATACAAAAACAAGACCCCTACATATGTTGTCTACAAGAGACCACACCTCAAAACAGGGGACACATACAGACTGAAAGTGAAGGGCTGGAAAAAGATTTCCATGCAAATAGGGACCAAAAGAAAGCAGGAGTAGCAATACTCATATCAGATAAAATAGACTTTAAAACAAAGGCTGTGAAAGAGACAAAGAAGGTCACTACATAATGATCAAGGATCAATCCAAGAAGAAGATATACAATTATAAATATATATGCACCAAACACGGGAGCACCGCAGTACGTAAGACAAATGCTAACAAGTATGAAAGGAGAAATTAACAATAACACAATAATAGTGGGAGACTTTAATACCCCACTCACACCTATGGATAGATCAACTAAAGGAAAATTAACAAGGAAACACAAACTTTAAATGATACAATAGACCAGTTAGACCTAATTGATATCTATAGGACATTTCATCCCCAAACGATGAAGTTGACCTTTTCTCAAGCGCACATGGAACCTTCTCCAGGATAGATCACATCCTGGGCCATAAAGCTAGCCTTGGTAAATTCAAAAAAATAGAAATCATTCCAAGCATCTTTTCTGACCACAATGCAGTAAGATTAGATATCTCAATTCAGGAGAAAAACTATTAAAAATTCCAACATATGGAGGCTGAACAACACGCTGTTGAATAACCACAAATCACAGAAGAAATCAAAAAAGAAATCAAAATTTGCATAGAAACGAATGAAAACAAAAACACAACAACCAAAACCTGTGGGACACGGTAAAAGCAGTCCTAAGGGGAAAGTTCATAGCAATACAGGCACACCTCAAGAAACAAGAAAAAAGTCAAATAAATAACCTAACTCTACACCTAAAGCAACTAGAAAAGGAAGAAATGAAGAACCCCAGAGTTAGTAGAAGGAAAGAAATCTTAAAACTTAGAGCAGAATAAATACTAAAGAAACAAAAGAGATCATAGCAAAAATCAACAAAACCAAAAGCTGGTTCTTTGAAAGGATAAATAAATTGACAAACCATTAGCCAGACTCATCAAGAAACAAAGGGAGAAAAATCAAATCAATAAAATTAGAAATGAAAATGGAGAGATCACAAAAGACAACACAGAAATACAAAGGATCATAAGAGAATACTATCAACAATTATATGCCAATAAAATGGACAATGTGGAAGAAATGGACAAATTCTTAGAAAAGTACAACTTTCCAAAACTCGACCAGGAAGAAATAGAAAATCTTAACAGACCCATCACAAGCACGGAAATTGAAACTGTAATCAAAATCTTCCAGCAAACAAAAGCCCAGGTCCAGACGGCTTCACAGCTGAATTCTACCAAAATTTAGAGAAGAGCTAACACCTGTCCTGCTCAAACTCTTCCAGAAAATTGCAGAGGATGGTAAACTTCCAAACTCATCTATGAGGCCACCATCACCCTAATACCAAAACCTGACAAAGATCCCACAAAAAAAGAAAACTACAGGCCAATATCACTGATGAACATAGATGCAAAATCCTTAACAAAATTCTAGCCATCAGAATCCAACAACACATTGAAAAGATCATACACCATGACCAAGTGCGCTTTATCCCAGGGATGCAAGGACTCTTCAATATCCACAAATCAATCAATGTAACACACCACATTAACAAATTGAAAAATAAAAACCATATGATTATCTCAATAGATGCAGAGAAAGCCTTTGACAAAATTCAACATCCATTTATGATAAAAACTCCCCAGAAAGCAGGAATAGAAGGAACATACCTCAACATAATAAAAGCTATATATGACAACCCACAGCAAACATTATCCTCAATGGTGAAAAATTGAAAGCATTTCCTCTAAGTCAGGAACAAGACAAGGGTGCCCCTTTCACCATTACAATTCAACATAGTTTTGGAAGTTTTGGCCACAGCAATCAGAGCAGAAAAAGAAATAAAAGGAATCCAAATTGGAAAAGAAGAAGTAAGCTCTCACTGTTTGCAGATGACATGATCCTCTACATAGAAACCCTAAAGACTCCACCAGAAAATTACTAGAACTAATCAATGACTATAGTAAAGTTGCAGGATATAAAATCAACACCCAGAAATCCCTTGCATTCCTATACACTAATAATGAGAAAACAGAAAGAGAAATTAAGGAAACAATTCCATTCACCATTGCAACGGAAAGAATAAAATACTTAGGAATATATCTACCTAAAGAAACTAAGATCTATATATAGAAAACTATAAAACACTGGTGAAGAAATCAAAGAGGACACTAACAGATGGAGAAATATACCATGTTCATGGATTGGAAGAATCAATATAGTGAAAATGAGTATACTACCCAAAGCAATCTATAGATTCAATGCAATCCCTATCAAGCTACCAACAGCATTCTTCACAGAGCTAGAACAAATAATTTCACAATTTGTATGGAAATACAAAAAACCTTGAATAGCCAAAGCGATCTTGAGAAAGAAGAATGGAACTGGAGGAATCAACCTACCTGACTTCAGGCTCGAATAGCCAAAGCGATCTTGAGAAAGAAGAATGGAACTGGAGGAATCAACCTACCTGACTTCAGGCTCTACTACAAAGCCAGAGTTATCAAGACAGTATGGTACTGGCACAAAGACAGAAATATAGATCAATGGAACAAAATAGAAAGCCCAGAGATAAATCCACGCACATATGGACACCTTATCTTTGACAAAGGAGGCAAGAATATACAATGGATGAAAGACAATCTCTTTAACAAGTGGTGCTGGGAAATCTGGTCAACCACTTGTAAAAGAATGAAACTAGAACACTTTCTAACACCATACACAAAAATAAACTCAAAATGGATTAAAGATCTAAACGTAAGACCAGAAACTATAAAACTCCTAGAGGAGAACATAGGCAAAACCCTCTCCCACATACATCACAGCAGGATCCTCTATGACCCACCTCCCAGAATATTGGAAATAAAAGCCAAAATAAACAAATGGGACCTAATTAACCTTAAAAGCTTCTGCACATCAAAGGAAACTATTAGCAAGGTGAAAAGACAGCCTTCAGAATGGGAGAAGATAATAGCAAATGAAGCAACTGACAAACAACTAATCTCGAGAATATACAAGCAACTCCTACAGCTCAACTCCAGAAAAATAAATGACCCAATCAAAAAATGGGCCAAAGAACTAAATAGACATTTCTCCAAAGAAGACATACAGATGGCTAACAAACACATGAAAACATGCTCAACATCACTCATTATCAGAGAAATGCAAATCAAAACCACTATGAGGTACCCTTTCACACCAGTCAGAATGGCTGCCATCCAAAAGTCTACAAGTAATAAATGCTGGAGAGGGTGTGGAGAAAAGGGAACCCTCTTACACTGTTGGTGGGAATGCAAACTAGTACAGCCACTATGGAGAACAGTGTGGAGATTCCTTAAAAAACTGGAAATAGAACTGCCTTATGATCCAGCAATCCCACTGCTGGGCATACACACTGAGGAAACCAGAAGGGAAAGAGACACGTGTACCCCAATGTTCATCGCAGCACTGTTTATAATAGCCAGGACATGGAAGCAACCTAGATGTCCATCAGCAGATGAATGGATAAGAAAGCAATGGTACATATACACAATGGAGTATTACTCAGCCATTAAAAAGAATATATTTGAATCAGTTCTAATGAGGTGGATGAAACTGGAGCCTATTATACAGAGTGAAGTAAGCCAGAAAGAAAAACACCAATACAGTATACTAACGCATATATATGGAATTTAGAAAGATGGTAACAGTAACCCTGTGTATGAGACAGCAAAAGAGACACTGATGTATAGAACAGTCGTATGGACTCTGTGGGAGAGGGAGAGGGTGGGAAGATTTGGGAGAATGGCATTGAAACATGTAAAATATCATGTATGAAATGAGTTGCCAGTCCAGGTTCGATGCACGATACTGCATGCTTGGGGCTGGTGCACTGGAACGACCCAGAGGGATGGAATGGGGAGGGAGGAGGGAGGAGGGTTCAGGATGGGGAACACATGTATACCTGTGGCGGATTCATTTTGATATTTGGCAAAAGTAATACAATTATGTAAAGTTTAAAAATAAAATAAAATTTAAAAATATTAAAAAAAAAAAAAACTCTAAACAGGAGAACATCTGTCTCCAATGCATCAGCTGTAGCATTTCATTCCATCTTGATGAAAAAGAAAGCTTTATGATGACTTCAAGAGAAATTGCATACAACGTTGAGAAAACTGAAAAATTTTGGCAATTGATATGTCAGAGATTTTGTCTTAATCATAAAAGGATATTTGACAGAAATCAAAGGCTTCTACAATTGCTCTATTATTTTTGATAAATAACTTTGTCTTAAGTGTAAATGGAAATTTTTCTTTCAGTCCTGCACTCAAATGTACTTTTATTTACTTTGTGAATATCCAGGTCTTACCTAGGTTATGAACTTCTCAGACTAGAAGACAGGTTAACAGATTAAGATTTTAACTTGTGTTTTAACACTAGTGGTTTAGCTTGGCATGACTATCTTACTTTAATCAGAAAATTAACAAAATCAGGTGTTTCAGATCATTGGAATGAAAGAAGTGAAGGGAGGGAAACTCGAAGGATTTTACTACTGCCACAATTTCAGAATAAGATTTTCTAGTTTAAGTCAGTAGAATTTTCCAGGCTTAAAAATGGATGGTACCTATAAATAAACATGTAAACTTCTCCTAAATTTAACATTACTTTTGTTAAAATGCAAAACATCTTTTCCTGTGCAGAGAAGGGCTCTTTGATTTCTACAAAGGATAAATTCTGAAACAAACAAACAAACAAAACCACAACCCTTGAAGGTTTTGTAAAATAAGTATTTAAACGATCGGTTAAAAGCACTGTTTCCACTTCTTGAAACATGTCACATTGTTTGCTGTTCAGGCTGGCTGCCTCAAGCTAATGTCCAAAAAAATTCACAGCAAATTTATATATTTCAGTTCCTGTTTTCTCCAATCCTATAGTTAAAATTCTAAAGCTTAAGAACTGATAATGGAGAGAAATAATTCTTGATTTTTGCTTAGTTTTAAGGTCTTTGCCCCTCTGAAAAAATTATAAGGAAATACTTTAATATAGTTAACTATTTTCAATATCGAATGGGTGTAGGTTTATACTTAGTAGACATAAAACTCTTATTTCAAATTTCTACTAATTGAAAAGATGAGATAATATTCACCTTATATATCTGAAAGACATACCTAAAACCTTAATTAGTTGTGTTTAGGGGTTTCATATTTGTTAGTTTATTGTTAACTGCAGATGTGCAATTTCAGTATTTGTTTTTACGGCAATTTCACAGGCATACCAGTGATGTAGGGAAAAGCCTCAAACAAGGCCTTCTTTTGATACTTAATCTTGTTCTCCACTTTAAAACCACATATGTACTAAAAAGAAAATACTAGAGCATGTCAATTTCAAACATATGATTGTTGAAAAGAAATTCAGTACCAAACAGAAGGTGGTTAATTTAATATGCAAATAAAATGGATCATTTTAGTTATGCCATTTTGTTTGTGAAGAAAAATACCTGGTTAACTACAGAAATTTTGGAATTAAAATATAAAACATGGTTGTGTTCTCATAGCCAAAACCAGAGTGATGTGACTTCCACAAGATAGCTTCATTTTCCAGTAATGTTACTCATTTGACTGCCTTCAAGGAAATACTGAGTTGGCCAAAAAGTTCTATTGGGGTTTTCCATATGATGTTACAAGAAACCAAAATGAAGTTTTTGGCCAACCCAATAGCTTGGCAATTATGATCGACAGTAGGAGATGTCTTTGCAGTGCCCAATGTCAATCAGTTTTTAAAAACTTTTTATTTTGTATTGGAGTAGAGCCAGATAATAATCCTGTGACAGTTTCAGGTGGACAGCAAAGGGCGCAGCCATACATATATGTGTATCTGTTCTCTTAACTGTTTTACTATTTAAGTAGTTGTTACAGTAGTCAAGAATACTAATTTTGGAAAGAGAAGCGTTCAGGCAGATTCCTGAATTAGACTTGTGGAATCCTGAGCCCTTTAAGACCATGCCTCCTTTTGTGGATGCCCCCCTGCCAGCCCTATACCAGCCCCAGCTCTAATGAGACACAATTGTTATGATCACTGTGTACATTTAAGGTGTATGTGTTCATTTGATACATGTATATATTGTGAAGTGATTACCACACTAGAGTTCATCACCACACATAGTTACCATTTTGGACAGAGTAAAAACATTCAAGACCTACTTTCTTAGCAACGTTCAAGTATATACCAAAATCTACTTCACTGTAATCACTATATACATTAGATATCCAGAACATATTCATCCTGTAGGTGGAAATTTGTACCCTTTGACCAAAATCGCCCTACTTTTGGCACCCCTCTGGCTACCACCATTCTACTTTCTGCAGCTCCAAGTTTGGCTTAAGATTCCACGTATAAGTAAGATTGTACAGTATTTGTCTTTCTCTTTCTCAGATTTATTTCACTTAGCATGATATCCTCAAGGTCCAGCCGTGTTGTCACAAATGGTAGGATTCCCTTCTTTCCATTGACTACATGTGCCTTGTCTTCTTCATCCATTCATATGGATCCATTTCATGTTTCCATAGTACTAATTAGCATCCTTTCACATCAACAGGAAGAACTTTTCTCAGCATTTCTTGGAAGACAGGTCTAGTGGTGATGGACTCCCTCAGCTTTTGTTTTCCTGGAAAAGTACTCATCTGTCCATTTCTGAAGGACAAATTTGCTGGATGAAGTATCCTTGGTTGGCAGTTATTTTTTCCTTTCAGAACTTGAAAAATATCATCCTACCCTCTCCTAGCCTGTAAGGTTTCTGCTGATAGCATCCCACAGATCACATATGCTTTCTTTACTCTTCATCCTTATCTTCTCCTCTGCCTCAATAATTTCAAAGGTCTAGTATTTTAATGCAGATTATTTCTTCTCCTTGATCCATTCTGTTTTTAATACTCTCTATTTCAGTTTTAACTTCATTCATTGTATTCATAAGTGCCAGAAAATGTTTGGTTCTTTTTATGAGATTTCCATCTCTGTTTAACTCCTCATTTTATCTGTGTATTACTTTCCTGATTTTGCTAAATTTTCTGTTTTATTGTAGCTCATTGAGCTTCCTTAGAAAAGCTATTTTGAATTCTTTATTAGATAAATTGCAGCTCTCCATGTCTTTCTTACTATAAGATTATTATGATCCTTTGGAGGTGTCATATTTCCTTCATTTTTCATGTTCCTTGAAATTTTGCATTACTATCTTCACATTTTAAATGGCAGCCACCTTCAACCAATTTTACTGACTGAGGGTGAGAAATACTTTCCATCTGTCCTGCTAGGGATTCTGAGGCTTTCACAGACCTTCTATGGATACACCTGCTCTGCAATTCTGGCTCCCATATATGACAGAATTCATGAGCACATATGTTTTTTCTCCATCATGTAACACACAAGGCCAGGTGCTAACAGTGTCTCATTTGATTTCCCAATGGTGGTGCTACTTGTGGTCTCTCCCAGGCCCACAAACTCTGGCTGGCTTTCTGCACAAGCTCACTAGCCCTCTGTGAGAGCTGACGCTCACTGCCTTCAGCAGCAAGCACACACATCCAGCTACAGGATGGAGGAGAGTGTGGTTGAGGCACATGGAGCACAGGAGGTGCCTGTGGGCCAGTGGGGGATCCACAGGCTAAATATCTCTAGGGATCTGTTGGCAGGCTTTTTCATGGAGTCCATGATGTGGTTAGTAGGGTCTGTTTGCGTGTAATGCACTCTAAGAATCCTATCTACTGCTCCCTCAGCCTCTTCCTGCCTCCATCATTCAGCTCACAACTCACTACTCTAGATGGAGCAAGAGAGAAATGGGCCTCTTTGGGAGCATCCTGTGCTGCTGGGAAAAACAGCACCCCTTCATATGCTCTCACTTTTCCATGCATTAGAAATCAAAGGTGAGAAAGTCTCTCTTGGCACTGAGCTGTGCCACCCTGTGGAAAAGGTGACATGAATAAATCAAACTATTCCTCTTACCCTCTTCAATGCATTCAAACTTGTATAATTCTTGCTCCAATAGCATGCTGGAACTTCTCCACTGGACTTCTGGACTTCCCCCAAGGCTTTCTTGTCTGTGGGTGATTATCTAAAGCAAGTATTCTCCAGGGGATCCTAGACTGCAGCTGACAGGGGCTGGAGCCAGCTCATAGGCCACTGCAAGGTCCACAGACAGAACACAGGTCTGTCTGCCCATTACCTGATACATGGGTGGGTAAAATTCCTCCCAGGGCCCTTGGTATGTGGGGCTGGATGCCACAGCTCCCACAAAGGCACTTCCTGCATGTATGGATGCCAAATTGTTCTTGAGATGGGTATACAAACAAACGACATATTATAGGGCCATATAGCTGATATGTAAACTCCCATTTTTGTCTTTTTAGCATTTTTAAAAATATCTTTCTTTCTTTCTTTGCCTGCACTGGGTCTTAGTCGTAGCAGGTGAGACCTTTAGTTGCGGCATGAAGGATCTGATTTCCTGACCAGGAACAGAACATGAGCCCTGCACTGGGAGTGCAGGGAAGTCCTCTCAACTCCCTTTTAATACCAAGATACAGTTATACTAAAATGGCTGTAGAGATATAATTCGTGGACAGTTGTTGGTAAAGTTGGGGCAGACAGGGGAAAATAAGTGATGTATATTATCCAGAGCTTCCCATAAGCCCTGAGAAGAATTTAATCTGTGGCAGTCTTCCAGGGAGACAGTCTTGGAAATTGGGCATCAGGCCTGGCTCTGTACTATTTAACTTATTCTTGCACTCTTAATGAAAGCAGAAGGCAAATGAACAATCCAGTTTTCTTTTAGAACAACTTCTGTTCAACAGTGAGCGAGATGAAAGGTGAGCATATTTTCAGAGCTCAATCATATCCCATTCATAGCTGCAAGCTACAAAGATAAAACTCCTTGGGCTAACTGAAGTTCTCCTTGACTTGATGAACAGAAATATCTTACTTTTTCGATGAAGAAACTCTGCAACCAAAGCTGCTACATGGACATAACACATTGCTGCCTGGAAAAGGAGACAAAAAAGGAACCGTGAGATTGTGCTCCAGGGGTTTGGGAAGGCTTGTGTTTAGGACAAAGTCATAAGTAGTTACCTCTGAAAAATCTCCATTTTTTATATGAATCTTGGCCATGCTATCAAGCCAGGTTTTCCTGAGCTCTGGGGTACTTGCGTAGGACTTGGCTAAACTATACTGGAGATCAATTAGCATTTCGGGGTCCTTCTCATGCTCCTTCATTTGAGCTGTGGCCATAAGAACAGTACGGATTCTCTTGGTCAAGTCTTTGACTTCTGAGGGAAAAGCAGTTGCCTAATATCAAAACAAACAAAAAAGACATGTTTTTCAATGTTATCCGTGTGCTCTAAGCCTAAGCAGCCCATCCTGGGAATAACATAGAACTTTTACCCCTTGTGAGGAATCTTGGTATTAGGTTCTTGGTTCTTGGCATGTAGGCATGCCTAAAGAGTTTTAAATTAATTCTTTAAACAATATTCTACTATCTCAGGCTTCAAAAGCACTGAGTTTGATGGTAGTATATTCCTAACACATAAAAGTACAGACTCTGGAGCCAGACTATCTGGTTTTGAACCCCACCTCCTCTGCTGTCAATTCAATGTCAATTAAGGTAATCCATATTCACTTTTACTGTGTAATTTTAGTTACAATAGTAACTAAAAATTGGTATCTTACTATGTACCAAGCAGAGGCCAGGGCACTTTACATGTTTAAACTTTATAACAACATTATGAATTAAGACTATCATAATTCATTTTACCAGTGGGAAAACTGAGATACACAGCAGTTAAGTAGTCTGGCCAAAGTCATGAAGTTGGTAAGTGGTAGAGACAGGACTGACATCCACGCAGTTAGGCTACAGAGCTCATGACCTTAGTCACTCTTCCATCGACCCACTTCCATATGCATTAACATGAAAACCAATTTCCAATTATGGAAATAAGAGTTTATGAATCACAGAACACTCTGAAGAAGTTAAATACATCATTACTTTCTCTTAAAGGGTTGCTTTTGTCTTCAAAAATAGGAAGTTAGAGTTTCCTATTCACCCCACTGGAGTAATCACAATTATATGTCGGGTTCTGAGAAGAGGAGTAGGGACAGGTACAGGCCTTAGGGAGCTTTTCAATGTGAATATCACCAAAGGTGGAGAAAATAATTTTCAAGAGAGTCTTCTTTAAAGATGACTTTTAAAAATTGTTATTGGTGTGTGTGTGTGTGTTTGTGTGTGTGTGTGTGTGTGTGTGTGTGTGTGTGTGTATAAAGTCTCTTCATATACATTAATAGAGGTTTAATTTACTGGGAGAAAGCTATACCTTTGTTGTAATAGAGTTTATTGGTAATGATTGCCCTACCAGAATAAAACTGTCATTTCACAAATGAGTCATGAAAAAGATTTCCTATCACGGAGGGCTAAAACAAACCCCATTTACTTTGAAAAAGCTGGCAGTCTAACTTTTATATAACATGGAATTAAGGAAGGTAAAAAATGGAAAATACTCTTAGGGTATGAGTAAAAGATGCTAAAGGACATAAGCTATTTCTGTGCTCATGGGATTAGTTGGAGCATATACTGATTTCCTAAAGAACCAGTAGAACTGGCTGAAAAGTTTGAACTGGCTGAAAAGTTCTATTTTCCCAGCCTGAGACTGGCTGGCACTATTCAGTGTTTTTTGTTTTTTTCAGTCTAAGCAACATTCCTATAGGAATATGTTTTGGTACAAAGATTCGACACATCCCAAACATCAAGTATGCTATGACTGCAAACTTTTTTTTTCCAGATTTTACACAAATTGTCAAATTATGCTGGAAGATGACCTTTCCCAAGAACAGGGACGATTCCTCTGGGAGGAAACATTCTCTATTGGCAAAGGAGTCTTCTTCCCTTCTACATGTACATCACTGAAGAACACAACCTACTCTCCATACAACAGAACAACAAATAAACTTTTACAATGTTTTAGGTTTTAAATATATAGGTAGGTCTGAGGAGTGGTGGTCAGGGTCATGGGTTTTACCTCAGCCAACGGCTACCTAAGAACGATAGCCTTGAACATGGGTTTGCCAATGAGTATCTCTGGCAAGCCCCAGTTAACAGATAATTCTTTCATCTCAGAATATCATGTAGTAATGAATCCCGTCTGTGCCATTTCTCATCTGCTGACAAAGGATCCAGCAGCTATCAGCAACTCTAGAAAGTGATGTTTTGTGAAATTTCCAACTCAGTGTTTAATTAACCAATCTTATAAATGGTAACAACGGTTGAAAAAAACCCATTTCTTTGTTGAGTGAGTTTAAAACTCAACCCCAGAAAAAATTCAAATCCTATCATAATTAAGTATACACAGTATAGTCATTCATCCATCCATTCAACTAATACTGAATATTTACTGTGTACCTGGCAGTGTTCTAGGAGCTAGAGGTACAGGGATGGACTAGACAAAGCCTTGACCTGTGAAGCTCACATTCTGTACACTTGATACTATATAAAAGTTATGAATCCAATGCACAGTTTACCTTGAGAAGTGAAACTCCCCTGAGAGTGAACATGGTTCTAATTTTTCACTTACAGTGAGAACATACCTTCATAGGTCTGTCACTGTTTGCAAAGTTATTGATAATGAATAAAGACTCCTGAAATCTCGATCCTCCACTTAGTGCTACATCTGCTATCAGCTGGCTTACAGCAATTATTATCTGTGGAAAGAAGAAAACACCATCTTTCAAATGTCTTTTGAACACATGTTGCTTGTTTTCTTCAATGTACAAACCCATAGGCATTCATACAAAATGCTTCTTTTAAAGATATTAGAGTTCCAAGAAAAGCTGCTTTCTTCTTATATGAGGGGTTTAAATTCTTCTATTGAAACAGCAATGGTAGGGGCTTCAGAATCTGCCTGCCAATGCTGGAGACATGGGTTCGATTCCTGGTTCGGGAAGATCCACATGCCACAGAGCACTGCGCCACAACTAGTGCGTCTGCACTCAGGAGCCCGTGAGCTATAACTACTGAGCCCACATGCCACGGCTACTGAAGCCTGCGTGTCCTAGAGTCCATGCTCTGCAACATGAGAAGCCACTGCAATGAGAAGCTGGCACACAGCAATGACGAGCAGCCCCTACTCATTGCAAATAGAGAAAGGGCTACACAGCAATGAAGAATCCAGCACAGGTAAACATAAACAAAAAAAAATTTTTTTAAGCTAAAGACAAAGCCATATCATAAAAAAGAAATATCAACTTCAGTAAAGCTACAAGATACAAACAAACTTAATACAGAGAAATCCCTTGCATTCCTATACACTAACAATGAAAAATCAGAGAGAAATTAAGGAACAACTCCTTCACTACTTCAACAACAAGAGTAAAAACCTAGGAATAAACCTACCTAAAGGGACAAAAGACTCAAAGGCAGAAAACTATAAGACACTGATGAAAGAAATCAAACACAACACAAATAGATGGAGAGATACACCATGTTCGTGGATTGGAAAAAAAATCAATGTTGTGAAAATGACCATACCCATACTACCCAAAGCAATCTACAGATGCAATGCAATCCCTATCAAATTACCAATGGCATTTTTCACAGAACTAGAACAAAAAATTTTACAATATGTACGGAAACACAAAAGACCCCAAATAGCCAAAGCAACCTTGAGAAAGATAAATGGAGCTAGAGGAATCAACCTTGCTGACTTCTGACTATACTACAAAGCTACAGTAATCAAGACAGTATGGTATTGGCACAAAACCAGAATTATAGATCAATGGAGGTTCCTAGTTTCAAATTTTATTCAGAGTTCTCTTGGTTTGATGTGAAAAATCTTCCAACCTCATAGCACATCTAGACCTGAAACCGTTTTCATAATTAGTGAACTGATACAATGGTAGATACAGGTATCTACCTTCAGTATGTTTGCTAGTTAGTAGTTTTGGCAAAGTTGGGAATAAATGACATTTCTTTGATGGTTTCTTATTTCTTTTCACTAGTCTATCTCAGTGTGCTGGACTTCCAACTCCAGTGCCTCAGCTCTCTCCTTTGTTTCTGACTAGGGCCTATCTAAATAGTTTATAGACAGTAGTACATGTTATAGCCTATACATTACATAATGATAACAGTATAATGCCATGTAATGGTGCTTCTAGGCCTCAATGATGGCTCAGCTGTAAAGAATCTGCCTGCAGTGCAGGAGATGTCAGTTTGATCCCAGGGTCAGGAAGATGCCCTGGAAGAAGGCATGGCAAGCCACTCCAGTATTTTTGGCTGGAGAATCCCATTAAGAGAGGAGCCTGGTGATCTGTAGTCCATAGGGTCACAAAGAGTCAGACATGACTGAAGCAACTGAGCATGTATGCATGGTGCTTTTAAATCTCTCAGGCTCCCTTTAATGAATGCTTATATGATTCAGGCTAAGGTGTTAGTGGCCAGAAGCTTTACCCCTGGCCCTGATAAGCAAGATGCTGTAGGAGTTGGGTGTAGGCTCTTGAGTCCAACTGACCTAGATTCAAACTTTGACTTTATCAATTATGCACTGAATGCCTTTGAGAAAATGAATTAACCCCCTGTCCCTCACTTTCCTTAAAGGCAACATAGGGATAATAACAATACCTACATTATAGAGTGTTGTGAGGATTTAAAAGATCATAATCATAATACTAGAAGTTAATCAGTTTATTTAGCACTTAGAACCAGAGTCTGCAATTTATTAATTCATTTCTATTTGAATATAGGACTTTAGACAAATTGATGCTTTAACACAGAAGAATGGACCCTAATAGGGAAATTCAAAAATATCAGCACACTATTTGCAGAAATGCTTTGGAAGAAGGTGGTATTCAAGTGACATCTCTATGAAAGCAAGTATTAGACACCCTAACATATAATGCTAGACCTAGTATCCAAAAATAACTAGATACAACATTTTACAGAAAGCATATACTTCTATCAGAGTTTCACATCTCTCATGACATTTCTAAAAAGCTACTTATGGCCGTTTCTTTATTTATAACCCAGTCTCCAACAAACAAATGCAATGGGACTGACCATGGCAGGACAGATAGAAATATGACCAAGCATTTCCCATATTACAAAGAGGGCAACTGAGCCAAGAACTCCCAACTGTGTTTCAGTTCACACCTGTTTCATCACATAAGCAAAAATTATGGAGATGTTGAATAACAACTGCCATATACTAAGTGTCTATTCTGAGCTAGGCATTTTGTGCCTGGCACTACACACACTTTATTTTTAACCGTCATTATAAACCCCACAAGCTAAAACATACTTGGCGTCATTTTACAGATGAGGCAAATAGTTAAGACAAACTGAGTAACTTCCCTGCCACTGCTGCTAAGTCGCTTCAGTCGTGTCCGACTCTGTGCAACTCCATAGACGGCAGCCCACCAGGCTCCCCCGTCCCTGGGACTCTCCAGGCAAGAACACTAGAGTGGGCTGCCATTTCCTTCTCCAATGCATGAAAGTGAAAAGTAAAAGTAAAGTCGCTCAGTCATGTCCGACTCTTAGCGACCCCATGGACTGCAGCCCACCAGGCTCCTCCATCCATGGGATTTTCCAGGCAAGAGTACTGGAGTGGGGTGCCATTGCCTTCTCCGGAGTAACTTCCTTAAAGTCACATATTAAGTAAGTAGCTAAGCTATGATTTAAGTCCAGGTAGGTATGTTTCCAAAGTCCATGTTTTCCACTAAACTTTGAGACTTCACTCATTTCTTAACTAACTCGGCATGCTGGAACATGATAAAACACAAGTAACTTCATTTGTTACTTAATCATCTCTTTAATACTCACCATAACCATATGAGGTAGGTATGGATATTTACCACTGTTTTACTTATGAAGCATCTGAGGTACTGAGAGACTAAAGAAGTCCTTGCTAAGGTCACACAGTATGTGATACTTGTGGGATCTGAAAACTATGCTCTTAATATCTCTGTTCTCAAGCCGTGTTGTCCAGTAGAAATAGGATATGAGTCACATGTGTAATATTGAATTGTCTAGCAGCCACATTAAAAAGTAAAACGACACAAGGGAATTTTGATTTATTTTACTTAAACCAATATATCCAAAATATCATTTCAACATATAGTCAATATAAAGCAATTGAGATATTTTACTTCTTTGCACTAAATGTTCAAAAGTCAATATGTCCGGAATTGAGACTAGACACATTTCAAGTACTAGATGGCCACCTGTGGCTAATAGCTTTGTATTAGACTGGGGAGCTCTAGATCTTAATGTAGAGAGGCGAAAGATTGAACAGAAGAAAGAGAAGCTTCGGTTTTCACTGACCTGCAGATGTGTCCTTAAAAAGGTTTTCCTTTTGGTGTATTCAAAGTTGTTTCTCATCAGAAGATACAAAAGCGCAGAGGCTTCATTCCTGGTTGAGCTAATCTTTGACGTGCAGCACTTTAAAACCTCGTAGCAAAATGCAGCACACATGTTTACCCTTCCTTTGAAAAAGGCCGAGGGAAACTAAACAATAGGAAAAACATAAAGAATTATCTGAAAAACCATGAAACAGAAATCAATCAACTATCAAGTGCCTACAGTATTCTCCCTAAAACTAAGCTGGGTGCGTTGAGGATACACAATCAACATAAGATTAGGGCACCCCTCTGGAGAACCCAAGCTAGATAAAAACATAAAGACTAGCATGTATTAATGAACGACTGAAATGATGACTCATTTCATGAGGATGGTCTCAATTTGGGCCATAAAAATGGGAAGGCCAATCTGCATTACTTACTCTTTTGCTTTATATTTAAACAGTTCCTTATATTATAAACTTCCCAATGCTGTGAAAATTATATCTGTTCAGCAAATAAAGTTGATCTTTTAACAAAATGGAGTATAGATGAAGTGTACACACACAAACATAAACACGTGCATCCTCTACTCATAAACAGTGCTGAGTAAAATACAGGTTGGCATAGAAAAAGTACACAAGTGACTATCTAATCCTCAAAACAGGCAAGGGACTGCTACTTTTGGAGTGTATTGAGTCTGCGTTGTGGAATATAAGCTGTACAAAGAACATAGGCTTATTGCAAACTTCCATGCTGACATGTCTCGGCAAGTGAGTACTTAGCAGCTCCAGGGTACACAGTGGATTTTTTCAGGGAGTGTGAAGCTAGATTCTTTCAAAACCATTCTCAGGAATATTGGATTTAAACCCATATTATAGGAATCAACGTAAGGCTAGGGCCTAATTTCAATATTATTTCTCAGAAATATTGAATTTAAGCCCATATTATAGGAATCTATCTTCTTTTTATTACCTTAACACTAAGGACAATGCTTCTTACTGTTTATGTGTCTTCATCTATTAATGAACATTTAATAAATGTTTTCTAGCTGGCATGAAAAAATCTCATCAATGGTTTCACCAGATCAAATAAACCTTGTTGGGCAAGATACTCCTGTATGAAAATACAGGAAGGGAAGGCACAGCGGTAGAGTAGTTAATCTGCTGTAGGAAGTCTTCTATCGATCACTTCTCTGAGTGGGCAATGACCAAAATTATCAATGACCTTGTAATGCCAATTCCAATGGACTCCCTTTCCACCTTATCTTAATAAGCCACTCTGTATTGCATAATAATGCTGATACTCTCTTCTCCTTTGGCTTCTTTCTTGCCTTTCTTCCTATTTCTGTGACTGCTCCCTTTCATCTCCTCCATAGACTCCTCTTCCAACCCCTTCTACGTTGCTTTTCTCCAACATACAGCTCTTAACTTTTTGCTGTTGTTCTTGCTCTTCCAGCGGAACTTAAACCACTCCCAGGGCTCCAACTGCCACTGGTATGCTGATGAGCTCCCTAATTCACTCTATTCCAGCTAAACTGAACTTTCAGTTCCCAGAATTTCAAGCTCTATCACTTCTCCCTAGAATGTTCTTCCTTGAGCTTTTCAAACGGCTGGCCCCTTTTCATGTTTCAGGTCTCATTTTAGAAGTGACAAACCCAGATTCCAACTACATGACATTCTGGAAAAGCAAGACTGGGGAGACAGTAAAAAGACTGTTGATTACCAGGGTGTGGTGGGGAGGGGAGTGGTGAATTGGTGGAGACTTTTAGGGCAGTTAAAATACTTTGATACTAAGATGGGTACATGCCATTTTTCCAAACCCATGGGATGTGCACCGAGAATGAGCCTTAATGTGCACTGTGCACCTTGCAACACTGTTGTTGTTTAGCTGCTAAGTCGTGTCTGACTCTTTCGAGATCACATGGACTTTAGCCTGCCAGGCTCCTCTGTTCATGGGATTTCCAAGGCAAAAATACTGGAGCGGGTTGCCATTTCCTTCTGTAGGTGATCTTCCCAGCACAGGGATTGAACCTGATTCTCTTGTATTATCGGCCAAGTTCTTTTTACCACTGACCCACCAGGGGAGCCCATGAGGAAGATTATTATGTGTCAGTGTAAATTCGTCAGTTGTAATAAATGCAGCACTCAGGTGGCAGATGTTGATAATCAGGGAGACTGTATGTATGTTTCCGGGGGTGGGGATATATAGGAAATTTCTTTATTTCCCATTGTATTTTGCTGTGAGTTTAAAATTGGTTTCAAAACATAAAGTCTTAATTTAAAAAGTTAAAATATAAAAATAAGTGACAGACCCATCAAAAGTAACCCCCACAAATCATTATCCTCTATTTCACCCCCTTGGTTCCTTCTAAGAACTTGTTCCAATTACCATTTTATTTACTAATTTATTTTATCTCCCCCTTCCACCCACTGAAATCTGCATGAGAGCAGAGATTATGCTTCTGTACTATATTCAAAGAGATTTTCCCATACCTGCAACAATTTTCTTAGTACAAATCTAATTATGTTGCTTTCCTGCTCCCCAACACCTAAAAGATGAAATCTAACTGAAAAACATGAGGATACAACCCTCTGGTCCTCACTGACCTCTTCAGTCTCATCTCAGCTGCTGAGTCCAAACTAAATCCTAACTTGAGTGCTGCAGAGAAATGTTGCTCAATTAGTGCTTCCTGTCCTTCCATTTACCCTCAGTTCTCTGTAGGCTTCCTTTATCCTAATGGTATTTCTGATGCGCATCAATGTGTGCTTTCCTATACTGGACAATAAGTCTTCACATTGTATCCTGGACACAAAGTCTGACAACAGGAATTACCCATCCAGTTACTGTTCATTACATGAATTATTTCTGAATCTCGTTCCCTTAGTTTCTTCTCATACGCTTCCACTGAATTCAATTTTCCATTTATTTCTTTATTCACAAAATTGCATTAAAGAATGGCAATCTAAAAATACACCTTCAAAATCATCTACTTTTCTATCAATTTGGGACAATAAGTTGCCATGCAAATGATGACCAAAAAAAAAAAAAAAAGTTGCTCAGCTAGCCTATTTCACAAATCAGTTAACGGAATTTGTCTTGTTGGAGTTACATATACCAGAGTGGAAGTCTAGACTGTGCCTTTCCATAATTTTTACTCCGTCTAGGTTTCTGATGCTTAACAGACCAGCAATAAATTTTTGCTGAGTCATATTTGTTCCTAAAAACCTAGTCTGAAGGTTTAGTTTACATTGACGTAAATGGCCTGAAAATCTGGAGCCCACAGATACAATTAGCACTGAAAGGAAGGATTCATTCATCTATACATGTATTAAGTGCCTACCACTTGCAAGATATCATACAAGGCCCTGGGGTTTTGTAACTTGTCTCTGCTTTGAAAGTGATTACACATGAGTGCACTCACAATTTATATATCTTCAGCATGATAATACTTTAAAAAGAAACCAAAGAGAAGAAATATTGGCAGTTGATAACTTTACCATGACACTCCTCAAAGGAGCCTACTGGAAAAAAAAAAAAAAAAAAAGGAATAACAAAATGAAATTAAAAGCACGTGCTGATTTTAGGGAATTCATGGTCAGGCCCTCTTTCTGTATTTTGCTGTTCTGTATTAATGTTTACAAAGGCAGGATTTAATGGCTTCATTAGCTGAGGTTTGGAGATCCTGTTCCCCTGATCTTTCTTACCAAGAAGCAAGGCCACTCGCAGCCATAAAGATTTGTTCCTTACCTTACTAATGAACGCTCGCAGTGAGGCAAAGACATGTTTCAGCGACACTTCAGACTGCCCATTTTTAAGAAAAGCAAGATGAATATCAAATACTTTTTTCATTAATGGGTTGTGGCCATCATTATTTAAAAGCTGACTCTAGAAAACATAAAAAAGCTTTTTTTGACAAATAGTTTATGCTGTTCCCCCTAAAATGAGAGAACAGTCTTTACCAATACCTGTTCATCAAACCACTGCTTGAAAAATAACAATAAGAAGCTTGCTGCTGCTGCTGCTAAGTCGCTTCAATCCTCTCCGATTCTGTGCGACCACATAGACGGCAGCCCACCAAGCTCCACTGTCCCTAGGATTCTCCAGACAAGAATACTAGAGTGGGTTGCCATTTCCTTCTCCAATGCATGAAAGGGAAAAGTGAAAGTGAAGTCGCTCAGTCGTGTCCGACTCTTAGCGACCCCATGGACTGCCCCCCACCAGGCTCCTCCGTCCATGGGATTTTCCAGGCAAGAGTACTGGAGTAGGTTGCCATTGCCTTCTCCTATAGCCTTTGTATTTCTCTGACAGAAACAAAGTCATGTAAGAATTAAGGAAAACATCAATTCTATTTTAAAATTCTATTATCCAATTTGTTTTAAAATGTATGTTTAGTGTATGTCTAGCCACTGGAGACAATTAAACCCTCTATGAGTAGAGATAATGACAGGTATCACAATTGAAAGACTACACAAACTGTTTAAAGGTTCCTTAGATACTAATTAGGAATAGGCTGCAGAATCTCTTTATGAAGTATTAAATTTGTTCTGATTAATGTGCAACTCAAATTCATTTTTTATTGTGCCAGTAAATAAGATAATTGATTTCAAAATGTGCACTCTTATTCCTTCCTTCTATTCAAATATTTCTTAATTTATTTAACATACATCTCTTGGTAGATGACAGGCACTATCTTAAGTGCTTTAGAAATTTTAACTGCCTTTTTGATTGTGAGACTGGAGGTGGAAAGGGGGACTGACTGCATATGGGCACCAAGGATCTTTTTGAGATGATGGGAATGATTGGATCGTACTGACTGCACAACTCTGTAAACTTACTAAAGTAAAGATATAAAAGAAACTAGAAATTGTAGAGACGAAGATTGCCGGGAGAAATATCAATAACCTCAGATATGCAGATGACACCACCCTTATGGCAGAAAGTGAAGAGGAACTAAAAAGCATCTTGATGAAAGTGAAAGTGGAGAGTGAAAAAGTTGGCTTAAAGCTCAACATTCAGAAAACGAAGATCATGGCATCTGGTCCCATCACTTTATGGGAAATAGATGGGGAAACAGTGTCAGACTTTATTTTTCTGGGCTCCAAAATCACTGCAGATGGTGACTGCAGCCATAAAATTAAAAGACGCTTACTCCTTGGAAGGAAAGTTATGACCAACCTAGATAGCATATTCAAAAGCCAAGACATTACTTTGCCAACAAAGGTTCGTCTAGTCAAGGCTATGGTTTTTCCAGTGGTCATGTATGGATGTGAGAGTTGGACTGTGAAGAAGGCTGAGCACCGAAGAATTGATGCTTTTGAACTGTGGTGTTGGAGAAGACTCTTGAGAGTCCCTTGGACTGCAAGGAGATCCAACCAGTCCATTCTGAAGGAGATCAGCCCTGGGATTTCTTTGGAAGGAGTGATGCTAAAGCTGAAACTCCAGTACTTTGGCCACCTCATGTGAAGAGTTGACTCATTGGAAAAGACTCTGATGCTGGGAAAGATTGAGGGCAGGAGGAGAAGGGGATGACAGAGGATGAGATGGCTGGATGGCATCAATGACTCAATGGACGTGAGTTTGAGTGAACTCCGGGAGTTGGTGATGGACAGGGAAGCCTGGCGTGCTGTGATTCATGGGGTCGCAGAGTCGGACAAGACTGAGTGACTGATCTGATCTGATCTGATCTATTGGTTTGTGACCCTTTCTGTTTAAAAAAGAATGCATTGGATGATGTCTTCAGCCCTGCTCTCCTTTCCTTTAAGAAACCAATTAGTAGGTTACAAATTGGCCATAAGTAACAACAAAAAACCAAAACCATATGACTATTTGTAACAGATTTAATCGTAACACTGATAGCCAGAATCCAAGAATGGTGCTCCATCTTTCTGGCTACTCCCTTGAAGTCAAGTGAAGTGAAGTCTCTTAGTCATGTCCGGTTCTTTGCGACCCCATGGACTGTAGCCTACCAGGCTCCTCGGTCCTTGGGATTTTCCAGGCAAGAGTACTGGAGTAGGTTGCCATTTCCTTCTCCAGGGGATCTTCCCGACCCAGGGATCAAACCCGGGTCTCCCACATTGTAGGCAGACACTTTACCGTCTGAGCTACCAGGGAAGCCCAAAACCATATGCATATTTGTAACAGATTTAATGGGAACACTGATAGCCAGAATCCCAGAATGGTGCTCCATCTTTCTGGCTCCTCCCATAGTCTACTTAAAAGCATGGGGAGGTGGTTAGAAGCAAGGACACTTGTGATAACTAGCCAAGATTAAATTCCTGATCTGCTACTGACTAGCTATGTGACATTAAGTTCCCTGTGAGCTTCACTTTTCTCACTTTAAAATGGGAAAAATTATAGTATCTACATCACAAAGCTAGTATGAGGATTAAAGGTGAGTTAATATTTGTGCTTTTAAGTTGACTGAGGTTTAATTTACATACAACAAAATTTACCTATTTTAAATTTATCATTCAGTTATTTTTAGTAAAGTTAGAGTCGTGCAGTCATTGCAATCCATTCATTCCCATCATCTCAAAAAGATCCTTGGTGCCCATGTGCAGTCCTCTTTTCTACCTCCAGTCCCACAATAGAAAAGTGAGTTAATATTTCTAAAGCACTTAGGATAGTGCCTGTCATATAACAGAGATGTCAACTAACAAGAGATGTATGTTACATAAATAAGAAATGTCTGAATAGGAGGAAGAAATAACAATGCAAACCTTGAGACCAAATGTCTTATTTACTGGCATAATAAAAAATGAATTTGGGTTGCATTTTAATCAGAACAAACTTAATACTTCATACAAAAATTCTGCAGTCTATTTCTCATTACTATCTAATTTAGTTTTCCCTTATAAGACTCTTTGAAAAGCACAGGCCTGGTTTCCATAGTAAACCTGGAGGCCTGAAGCAATTAACTGAATTACTTTGAGAAGGGGAAAGAAAAGAAAAAAAAAATCTGTGTAATTCAGACAAAGAGCCAGCAAGAGTTTTCGCTTTTGACTTCTCCCACTACTGTTACCTCACATTATGGTTATATGGGCTCCCCTGGTAGCTCAGCTGGTAAAGAATCCGCCTGCAATGCGGGAAACCTGGGTTCAGTCTCTCAGGTAGGAAGATTCCCTGGAGGAGGAAATGGCAACCCACTCCAGTATTCTTGCCTGGAGAATCCCAGGGACAGAGGAGCCTAGAAGGCTACAACCATGGGGTCACAGAGTCGGACACGACTGAGTGACTAAGCAAAGCACATAGTTATATAGTGTTTATTCAAAGCTCTCTAACATCCATTATCTCATTTTACACCTTCAACAACCCTGCAAGATAACTGCTTTCAATTTCTTCTTCTAGCTTTTAATCCTAGCAATGATGATTTCTACTGAGAGGCAAGCATCTGAATAAAACCAATAAACCCCTGACAAGGGACGCCAGCCAGCCAGCCAGCCTGCCTGGATATCATCTGGCTTGACAAGACACCTCATCTCAACAGGTATTTGGACAGACTGACTCAATCATAATTTAGGCTAAAAATGACTGGATATTTTCAAAAAAGTATGAAAAAACCTGTTTTTAAACACAAAAATAACAGAGAAGGGAAATAAAGAACAAATTATTAACAGTCCAACTCTCTCATTTTAAGGCTGAGTCTCAGTTATTTCTTGAGGTCACACTAGGTGTGCCACCCACATTTCCTGACTGCTCACTGGGGTGTTTTATACTAAGCTTCACCTGCCTAGTTAATTTTTGCATACTTTCTTTGCAATGATACCAACTGAATCCTAACTTTTCATTTTTACCTTGAAACACTGAGTGAAAAATGATATGGTATCTAATACTGTTAGGGAAACTTCTGTAGCAGTATTTCCTTCAATAAGTGCCTGATGGAAAATGTCTGCTTCAGTTGTTGAAGAACCTGAAATTTATTAAAAAAAAAAAAAAGGAAATTAAAACTGTATGACACAGGTATTCACATAACAGTTTTGAATGACTTTGTCTCCCAAAGACTCAGAGAGAGAGACAAGCAAAAAGACACCAGGCTCTCAGTACCTGCAGACTTAATGAGTTTTGCTGTATTTACTCCTTAATCGAATACAATCTAGGTTAATCAATTCTGCTATTTTTTTTTTACTTCAGCTCTGTATCAACAGCTCTGCAACAAATAAATAGGTGCCAACTTCTTTGTAGACAAGATGTGAGTGATGAACTAGGTATGTAACTAAGAAATAACAGGGGAGGCATTTTAGGCTATGCTGCTAATTATATGAGCAAAAATGAGAAACTCATAGAAATGTAGCTATGTTATGTACAGGGGTTCCCTATGGCCTGATGTTTTCAATGATGCCAATGGTGTGAGACTTGTTTCTAAATCAGAAGGAAAACAAAGCATCTGGGCCAACTGAAAGACACAGCTTCAATACATTGTTACAAGAGACAAAGAGCAAAGCTGAAGGCTGTACCACTCCCATTTTTTTTTTTTGAAAGGTCCTGAGTCTAGTAGCTCAGCATCCATCTGCTCAAGACATTTGTGTTTATGATTGGTCCTCATGGCAGAGCCAGTTCTGCTGGCTTCCTCTTATGCAACCTCTAAAGGACTGTCTGGAAATGAACGTTTTCTCACTCTTTGACTTTTTATTAAGATTTGCTTTTCAGAGGATAGCTTTCGTTTATATGACCCTCTAGCTTCCCCCTTGTCCTACTGAACATGTCAATATTTCAACCTGTGTGAAATACATCTTTGTTAAAATAGTATTAACAGTGCTCTGACCTCTGCAGACAGCTCAGCATGGGCAATCCCTTAATAATCACTGAATGAACAATAGTCACGCTAAACAAATATTATATATACTATTATATTCAAATGTCATTATTTGCATTAAAGTATAGATAAAAGATATTGAATGTAAAATACCCCACTCACACCTATGGATAGATCAACTAAACAGAAAATTAACAAGGAAACACAAACTTTAAATGATACAATAGACCAGTTAGACCTAGTTGATATCTATAGGACATTTCATCCCAAAACAATGAATTTCACCTTCTTCTCAAGCGCACATGGAACCTTCTCCAGGATAGATCACATCCTGGGCCATAAAGCTAGCCTTGGTAAATTCAAAAAAATAGAAATCATTCCAAGCATCTTTTCTGACCACAATACAGTAAGACTAGATCTCAATTACAGGAGAAAAACTATTAAAAAATCCAACATATGGAGGCTGAACAACACGCTGCTGAATAACCAACAAATCACAGAAGAAATCAAAAAAGAAATCAAAATTTGCATAGAAACAAATGAAAATGAAAACACAACAACCCAAAACCTGTGGGACACGGTAAAAGCAGTCCTAAGGGGAAAGTTCATAGCAATACAGGCACACCTCAAGAAACAAGAAAAAAGTCAAATAAATAACCTAACTCTACACCTAAAGCAACTAGAAAAGGAAGAAATGAAGAACCCCAGGGTTAGTAGAAGGAAAGAAATCTTAAAAATTAGAGCAGAAATAAATGCAAAAGAAACAAAAGAGACCATAGCAAAAATCAACAAAGCCAAAAGCTGGTTCTTTGAAAGGATAAATAAAATTGACAAACCATTAGCCAGACTCATCAAGAAACAAAGGGAGAAAAATCAAATCAATAAAATTAGAAATGAAAATGGAGCGATCACAACAGACAACACAGAAATACAAAGGATCATAAGAGACTACTATCAACAATTATATGCCAATAAAATGGACAATGAGGAAGAAATGGACAAATTCTTAGAAAAATACAACTTTCCAAAACTCAACCAGGAAGAAATAGAAAATCTTAACAGACCCATCACAAGCACGGAAATTGAAACTGTAATCAAAAATCTTCCAGCAAACAAAAGCCCAGGTCCAGACGGCTTCACAGCTGAATTCTACCAAAAATTTAGAGAAGAGCTAACACCTGTCCTGCTCAAACTCTTCCAGAAAATTGCAGAGGATGGTAAACTTCCAAACTCATTCTATGAGGCCACCATCACCCTAATACCAAAACCTGACAAAGATCCCACAAAAAAAGAAAACTACAGGCCAATATCACTGATGAACATAGATGCAAAAATCCTTAACAAAATTCTAGCAATCAGAATCCAACAACACATTAAAAAGATCATATACCATGACCAAGTGGGCTTTATCCCAGGGATGCAAGGACTCTTCAATATCCACAAATCAATCGATGTAATACACCACATTAACAAATTGAAAAATAAAAACCATATGATTATCTCAATAGATGCAGAGAAAGCCTTTGACAAAATTCAACATCCATTTATGATAAAAACTCTCCAGAAAGCAGGAATAGAAGGAACATACCTCAACATAATAAAAGTTATATATGACAAACCCACAGCAAACATTATCCTCAATGGTGAAAAATTGAAAGCATTTCCTCTAAAGTCAGGAACAAGACAAGGGTGCCCACTTTCACCATTACTATTCAACATAGTCTTGGACGTTTTGGCCACAGCAATCAGAGCAGAAAAAGAAATAAAAGGAATCCAAATTGGAAAAGAAGAAGTAAAGCTCTCACTGTTTGCAGATGACATGATCCTCTACATAGAAAACCCTAAAGACTCCACCAGAAAATTACTAGAACTAATCAATGGCTATAGTAAAGTTGCAGGATATAAAATCAACACCCAGAAATCCCTTGCATTCCTATACACTAATAATGAGAAAACAGAAAGAGAAATTAAGGAAACAATTCCATTCACCATTGCAACGGAAAGAATAAAATACTTAGGAATATATCTACCTAAAGAAACTAAAGACCTATATATAGAAAACTATAAAACACTGGTGAAAGAAATCAAAGAGGACACTAACAGATGGAGAAATATACCATGTTCATGGATTGGAAGAATCAATATAGTGAAAATGAGTATACTACCCAAAGCAATCTATAGATTCAATGCAATCCCTATCAAGCTACCAACAGCATTCTTCACAGAGCTAGAACAAATAATTTCACAATTTGTATGGAAATACAAAAAACCTCGAATAGCCAAAGTGATCTTGAGAAAGAAGAATGGAACTGGAGGAATCAACCTACCTGACTTCAGGCTCTACTACAAAGCCAGAGTTATCAAGACAGTATGGTACTGGCACAAAGACAGAAATATAGATCAATGGAACAAAATAGAAAGCCCAGAGATAAATCCACGCACATATGGACACCTTATCTTTGACAAAGGAGGCAAGAATATACAATGGATGAAAGACAATCTCTTTAACAAGTGGTGCTGGGAAATCTGGTCAACCACTTGTAAAAGAATGAAACTAGAACACTTTCTAACACCATACACAAAAATAAACTCAAAATGGATTAAAGATCTCAACGTAAGACCAGAAACTATAAAACTCCTAGAGGAGAACATAGGCAAAACCCTCTCCCACATACATCACAGCAGGATCCTCTATGACCCACCTCCCAGAATATTGGAAATAAAAGCCAAAATAAACAAATGGGACCTAATTAACCTTAAAAGCTTCTGCACATCAAAGGAAACTATTAGCAAGGTGAAAAGACAGCCTTCAGAATGGGAGAAGATAATAGCAAATGAAGCAACTGACAAACAACTAATCTCGAGAATATACAAGCAACTCCTACAGCTCAACTCCAGAAAAATAAATGACCCAATCAAAAAATGGGCCAAAGAACTAAATAGACATTTCTCCAAAGAAGACATACAGATGGCTAACAAACACATGAAAACATGCTCAACATCACTCATTATCAGAGAAATGCAAATCAAAACCACTATGAGGTACCATTTCACACCAGTCAGAATGGCTGCCATCCAAAAGTCTACAAGTAATAAATGCTGGAGAGGGTGTGGAGAAAAGGGAACCCTCTTACACTGTTGGTGGGAATGCAAACTAGTACAGCCACTATGGAGAACAGTGTGGAGATTCCTTAAAAAACTGGAAATAGAACTGCCTTATGATCCAGCAATCCCACTGCTGGGCATACACACTGAGGAAACCAGAAGGGAAAGAGACACGTGTACCCCAATGTTCATCGCAGCACTGTTTATAATAGCCAGGACATGGAAGCAACCTAGATGTCCATCAGCAGATGAATGGATAAGAAAGCAATGGTACATATACACAATGGAGTATTATTCAGCCATTAAAAAGAATACATTTGAATCAGTTCTAATGAGGTGGATGAAACTGGAGCCTATTATACAGAGTGAAGTAAGTCAGAAAGAAAAACACCAATACAGTATACTAACGCATATATATGGAATTTAGAAAGATGGTAACAATTAACCTGTGTACGAGACAGCAAAAGAGACACTGATGTATAGAACAGTCTTATGGACTCTGTGAGAGAGGGAGAGGGTGGGAAGATTTGGGAGAATGGCATTGAAACATGTAAAATATCATGTATGAAACGAGTTGCCAGTCCAGGTTCGATGCACGATACTGGATGCTTGGGGCTGGTGCACTGGGACGACCCAGAGGGATGGTATGGGGAGGGAGGAGGGAGGAGGCTTCAGGATGGGGAACACATGTGTACCTGTGGCGGATTCATTTTGATATTTGGAAAAACTAATACAATTATGTAAAGTTTAAAAATAAAATTTAAAAAATAAATAAATAAATAAAATAAAAAATAAAAAGTTGGGTATATGTATAATTGATTCATTTTGCTATAAAATTGAAACTAACATACACTGTAAGTCAGCTATACTTAAATAAAAATTTTTAAAAATAAAAAAACTTGTACCCAATGTTCAGCAAAAAAAAAAAAAATACAAGAATAATAATTCAATGAGAAAATTAATTTCCTTCATATTAAACTAAGAACTATTAACTAAAATTGCTAAAAACAATCCATGCATATTTGATATTATATTCACATATGGTGAAATGACTGTACAGAAACTGAGATGTGAAATGATGTCCAGCTGTACTGGTGATTTAGGTTAAATAGTATTAACGTCTGTTTCAAATGGGTACCCTACCCACATTCTGCACTTACTGTGATTAAGTGTAAATGAACTTTCCAGGCTACTAAGATGCTGAAGCCGGGCCTGCATTATTCCTGATCTGTTTCAGAGAGCTTGCATGGATTGTGATTTTCAGTCTACTCCAAAGTGTTTTGACAGCCAGGCATCATGCACTCTAAAATAAATGTTAAAGTTAGGAAATGGATTACTCTAATACTGTATCGCAATGTTACATTTTTTTAAACTAATAAATGACTAGGTTTTCACATAAACACTGCGCTATGCTCAATATTCTACCAATTATTATGTGGCTTAAATGAGACGTCACTGGGAATTGTATAATGCTTACTGTATATTTAAAATACCTTATACTACAAGAATGCAAGTAAGGAATTTAGAGAGAGTTTCTTACTTCCCTTCCTCTTCTCAAAAATATCAGACAGTGGATAATATATCAGAGTGGACAATACTCCAATAAGATTCCATCTTTATCTCAGGAGATAAGGAAAGGCAAGAGTCAGAGAAAACAATGAGAGGGACACTCAAGAGTTGACATGGCAGGGGGTGGTTTCCTGGAGTCAGATATTTAAGAATGAGCACCTATCTGTTTCTGGACTGGAGTTAAACTTGGATCAGAATTTTTTACTCTACAAAGATGTCTATTTGCACATTTTTATTTTGTTTTCCATTAATTTTAGGGTTTCATTAAAAAAAATTAACAACTAGGTAATGCAGGGACTGAGAAAGAAGAAGAGTTTGTCCATCCTCTAGTAAACACAGAAGGCAGGTCACCAGAATCTTAGAGGTTAAGGTTCATGATGGTAGTTACCATACCAGTTGCCAACCAGCTCCCAGTGCTGGGAAGACAACAAAAATCGTCACCTGAATTATTAGTATCTCCCAGAGTCTCAGCAATAAACCTAATCCAAACCACCTCCTTGGGCTTCCCTCATAGCTCAGCTGGTAAAGAATATGCCTGCAATGCAGGAGATCCTGGTTCGATTCCTGGGTCAGGAAGATCCCCTGGAGAAGGGACAGGCTACCCATTCCAGTATTCTGGCCTAGAGAATGCCATGGACTGCAAAGAGTCGACTATGACTGAGCGACTTTCACTTTCTCTCAAACTGCCTCTTTAGTTTTTGGAAGTGCCATGAAATTTACTTTCATAAAGAAAATAATTCTATTTAAGATCCTTTAATGTCTAACTCTACCTCTGAAATATATCTTATCAAAATAAGCAAGTAATCTTTTCCTTAGGATCCCAAGTATTTATTTCACTAAGACTTACACAGCAAAAAGAAGAAAGAAATAATATATAATGCATGTTGCAATTACTGTTTGGGATTTCTGTTTACATTACTAACTGAGGTGAATATTGATAGGTTGTAGACAAAAGTACACAACTGACAGTTGTCCTCACTTAACAATTTCCTGCCTTCCCCTGGATCTAGTCTTTTCTCACATCCTTCAGAAGAGACAAGCATCTGTTCTAGGATTTGACCGGAAATGGTGCACATCAGTCTAACCATTACCCTTTGGGAAACTTAAAAAAATGTATCACTTCACATCAGGTTAATTTCAACTTTGAGTTCAGAAGCATTAAATAAATCATGGGTATCTTTTTTTTTCTTTTTTTTTTAATTTTATTTTTAAACTTTACAATATTGTATTAGTTTTGCCAAATATCGAAATGAATCCGCCACAGGTATACCTGTGTTCCCCATCCTAAACCCTCTTCCCTCCTCCCTCCCCATACCCTCCCTCTGGGTCGTCCCAGTGCACCAGCCCCAAGCATCCAGTATCGTGCATCGAACCTGGACTAGCGACTCATTTCATACATGATATTATACATGTTTCAACTAGATGCCCATCAGCAGATGAATGGATAAGAAAGATGTGGTACATATACACAATGGAGTATTACTCAGCCATTAAAAAGAATACATTTGAATCAATTCTAATGAGGTGGATGAAACTGGAGCCTATTATATAGAGTGAAGTAAGCCAGAAAGAAAAACACCAATACAGTATACTAAATCATGGGTATCTTAAGGCTAACTCAAAAGGAAGCATCTAGGTTTTGCATGGCATGATTAAGACTGCCCTCTGTTGGAAGAGAAGAAACAAAGAGGGAATTGCACTGCAATGGGAATTACCTTGCTATGTGTCTTTTCCCCATGTATCTAAAGTGAACAAACATACTCTAGAAAGAAAAACAGCAGCATGCTAGTACCATATTACCATACTTTGCATTTTAACAAATAATATTTGAAAATTCATGTGTTACAAAGAATGGCCTATTTAAAATCATATTGCAAGAATATGTTTTGGTATACACTAATAAATATACAACCACCAACCATATTATATCACTCTACATTTATTTGCTGCAGTTACTTCAGCACCAAAAAGTCTCAGGTCTTCATATACAATTCTAATGACATATTTTTTAAAAACGTATCAATGCAAATCATCCTTCGAGCTTTATAGTGTGTGTCATAGCAAAGGTCTCTAATATAGTCATTAACACCTAAAAAGGTTCTTAAGCCCTAAAAATTGTGGCAATTGCTATATTTCTTATAATGGCATTAAACCACTTTCTAGTATAGAAAATCCCAAACATACAAAAGTAGAGAGGACAGCAAACTAAACCCCACATACCCAGCACCCACCAGCTTCAACAATTATCAACTCATGGCCACTCTTGTTTAACTTCTACCCCAAACAGGTCCTCCCCCCTCCCTCCACACTTACTACCTCGTCCATAATTTTACAGTAAATCCCCAACAACATCATCTATTTTCATTAGTGAATATTTCATTTTTAGAGTGTTTTTTTTTAATCCTGCTTTGTTTGCAAATATTTTCTCCAAATGTTTTGCTGGACATGCACATACACTATCATATATGTTATGTGTACTATTTATTTTAAAATGTATTTAGAAATTACACATCACTCTAATTTCTCTTTTACCTTTCAACAAAATAGCTCAGCAAACAATACAGGACAACTTCCCTCCTCTACTTAGGAAGAACTCAAGTACCTTGGAATATATATACATGTACACACAAACACATTTCTGAAGTGGGTAGAATTACTTGGCTCTATCTAAGGATACACATTCTAAACTCCAACATTTAAGGGGCTCCATTAAGCCAGCATCTGCTCTAAATGAATGATTAGGACAGCTGGTGCCACTTCCAGTTTTCCAGATCACACAAAGATTCCTGACGGTCTGCAAAGATGGGCTATTATTAGCTAGAGTTTTCTATAATACCACAAGTATTTCGTTCACATGTTTTGCTTCTATGTGTGAAGAAGCTATATGTCAACCTATAAACTATGAAAATAGTTTAACATTCCCTACATTATGTACAAATATGCTGATGAAAACAAAAAAGGAGTAATAGTTCATTAACTATACACATTAAGCTCCCAAAAATAAGAGGAAATTTTATGAAAATAAGACAACTTACTCTAGAAGTATGAGAATGTTTATGAGCTCCTGGGGAGATACCTTGTTCCAGTAAGTTAAGAGTGTATCTGAAAATGGAATAAAGTGTTACAGCTTGAAATAGCAGAGACCATAACAGCAAATATTAATAGCACAGTGAATTCCAAAGTACCAATAACTTTAGTTTCAATAACCATCAACTCATAACCAGTTCTGTCTCATCTGAATCCTGCCCTCCTATCTCATCTCACTGCCCAATACCCACACTACACTCGATTGAATTAATTCCAAATATACTGCTAAATCTGTAATTATTTTCAACTTTAACAATTATTTTTATTTACTTTATAAATGTTCTTTTTGATGGCTTATCATCCCTGAAGACAGGAAGCGAAGTAGACCTGGGGTTTTTCTTAAAATTTTATGCAAGATGGTGCATTTATGTGCATTGTTCCGAAGGCAGGGTCAAGCACCTTTGCCTGCTAGTCAAAGGACTCGGAAAACCACAAAGTTGGAGAACTTGAGAGGAAAAGTGATAACTTATTTTCCTCTTTCTCTTTGGTTATTAACCCTGAAGTTCTAGCAATATACATACATACCACACAGATTCGTGGAACAACTATTTTAGATATAAAAGCCCCTAAACCTATCACATATACTTCTCTTTTGAGTAGTTCTTTTTTTTAACTTCCAACACACTCACTGAAACTTTTTTAAAAGAAAAATATTACCCCCACTTAACCTTCCATTCCGTTTTGTAACCTATTCAGATATAGCTAATGGTGTCAGCAGTTTCACGTCTAAATTTTAAAAACCTAGTGAAAGTGTTACTCAGTCGTGTCTGACTCTTTGTGACCACATGGACAGTAGCCTCATTGGGCTCTTCTGTCCATGGAATTCTCCAGGCAGGAATACTGGAGTGGGTTGCCATTTCCTTCTCCAGGGGATCTTCCCAATCCAGAGTTTGAACCTGGCTCTCCCGCATTGCCGGCAGACTCGTTACCTACTGCTGCTGCTGCTAAGTTGCTTCAGTCGTGTCCGACTCTGTGCAACCCATAGATGGCAGCCCACCAGGCTTCCCGTCCCTGGGATTCTCCAGGCAAGAACACTGGAGTGGGTTGCCATTTCCTTCTCCAATGCATGAAGGTGAAAAGTGAAAGTGAAGTCGCTCAGTCGTGTCCGACTCTAGCGACCCCATGGACTGCAGCGTACCAGGCTCCTCTGTCCATGGGATTTTCTAGGCAAAAGTACTGGAGTGGGGTGCCATTGCCTTCTCCGCATTACCTACTGAGCCACCAGCAAAGCTCTAGCATGGCAATTCTGTAACTGATTACTGTTGCGATCCATGCTAGAGCTTTGTGGTGTCAGCAAAGCTCTAGCATGGATCGCAACAGTAATCAGTTACAGAATTGCCAGTCTCCAGAGAGCCTCCGAATCTAGGAATGGACCACTAAGCAATGTTGCCTAAACGGAGGGGTGACAGGGAGGAACGAGTGCCTGGCTTTTGACTTTATGTCCAACTTGGGTATTTGTGGTTTTCAATGATTATAAAATATTGACTGTCAGGAATAAAGATGCTAAAATCGGGTCAAATTAATTTGTTTCAAAAATAAAGCAAGGGGTAAGTTCCGACCCGCCCCCCCCCCCATTTTGGGACGCACTTCAGCTCAGCGGGGCTTTCCCAGAAGTCACTGCGTTTCCGGTCTCTCTAGTCTCCAGTCCGGCACAGGGTGGCTTGAAGGCGCCATCTTCCCTGCCTTGTGCCTTCGCTGTTCTAGGCAAAGGAGGCTGGTATGTCGTTCCAGCCCCCCACCTACGTCCTGCTGTCCACCCCTGAGCCATCTGTGATCCATCCTCTCGCCCACCCAGTGCCCTGAGACCACTTCACAGGTCTTTAAAAGCGGTGAAACTCTCCATCCATCAGCGGCCCAGTTCTAGTTGACGGCCCTTCCGCCATTTTTTGGTGGTGCCTGTCTCCACTATTGGACAATCCCAGTCAGAGAATCAAGATGGAGGCAGGGGACGTGGGTCAAGAAGACAGGGAACGTGGGCAGAGCTCTTCTGAAGAAGATACAATGCAGAGGGTTAGCCTCTGTGATGTGTCTTCTGAAGATTTTAAAAAAACCTGGCTAACACTAAAAGAGCTCCATGACAGAGAGCTACGCCGACTTCAGGGGAAGATAACCAGTTTGAGGAAAGAGCGATTGTCAGACGGGAGGAGGACAGGCTCCATACCCAGAATTAAAGAGTTGATGGAGCAAAAGAGAGTCCTGAATGACACTATCCATGACTTGCGAGGTCAGTTAAACGCGAAAGTATGTGATCGCTGTACAGTAAATGAAACATACAGAAATACACTACAGCAAGAATTTTATGATATCCAACAACAAAATCTGAAGTTTATTGGTGAGCTCACAGCAGAAAGGAATAAATTAAGAGAAGAAAACAAGCAACTTTTGGCTAGGCTCAAGAGGAAACAGCCACAGTCTCGCCGTTCTTCTTCTGATAGTGACGATGACTCCGTCCCTGGGTCTCAAAAGAGCGAGTCAGTTATTTCGATCAGGGACCCTCTGCCTGGACCTGAGAGGCATGTGGCTCTCAAAATGAAAACACAAACAAAAACCAAACAGATGAAAGCTCGAGGGAAAAAGAAACAGCCACACAGTTCCGAGCTTCAGGTTCCATTGTACAGTCAGGACGTCTTTGAGGTGCCAGAGAGCCCTCAGGAGAAGATTTCCTCTAACAGCACTAAGACTATCACAATAAGCAGTGGCAGTCAGAAGTCATCTAGCACTGTTCCTTCAGCGTCTACACTCGGCCCTCAGACAGTGTATGGATTTCAAGATGACTCCAGCCTTCCTGATGCCAGGCTTGGCCGTCCACAAAGCAAATCCATTTTCACACAGAGGACCTCCCCACAGAGGATCTCCACACCAAACCCTGGAACTGAGACTGATTTCCCTTGGAGCCTTTCCAGTATTTCTCCAGAAGAAGACCTACCTACTGAAATATTATCTGAAACTTCAGAGGAAAGTATGATTGACTACAGCAAAAGCATATTTTCTCCTTTTACACGGAGAGACGAAAACACCACTTTACATCTATTTCCTTTAGACTATACTTCAAGCTCTACTGTGCAAAGACCATCATTTGGTGTTTTTCACGTTTCAATGAGAGAGAGCAGTAGCCAGACACCTTGCAGTGAACAGTCCACAGCAAGGAAGGATACGAATGGAGCTCCAGGTGCAGCCCATGATGCTGATAAGCCACAAGATGAGTCTCAGGCTTGCACTTCGGGGTCTTCAATAAAGAGAAAAGTCAAGATACAGTTAGGAAAAGGGGGGAAGTAGCTATCACTCCATCTCTCTCTTAAGGAGACTGCTTTTCTTTTCCAAGAGGACAGTCTTCCTATCAATTCAGACTTTAACATTTGTATTCAGACTATGTAACTGATAATTCCTGACTTTGATTCTACTTCCCAGAATATAATATACAGGCAAAAAGTTGGGCAAATGACCAAGACTTTGAAACAGTGACTTATTGCCAGTTAATACAATTCAGCTACAAAGAGAGAGACTTAGTTTTCAGAATCCCTCTACTTCTATATAAAAGTGTAGAGATGATCATCTTTTTGTTGAAATTAAGCTGCTAGTGTCTGTGAGTCCGTGTGTGCCATGCTGAGTTGGTTTAGTTGTGTCCTAGTTTTTGCAACACTGTGGACTGTAGCCTGCCAGGCTCCTCTGTCCGTGGGATTCTCTAGAAGAATATGGCAGTGGGTTGTCATGCCCTCCTCCTGGGGATCTTCCCATCCATCGAGTCTCTTAGACTCTTGCACTGGAAGGTGAGTTCTTTATTACTGGTGCCACCTGGGGAGCCCTGATGAGTCAATAAGAATGCTTAAGAAAAAGAAAGCCAAGACAACACCTAAAAGGCCTGGACTGTAAGAGTTCAACCCTGAAATACATATAAAGTGAAATACTTACTGGACTTGACAAGGTAACTACAATACTTACACTGAGAAAGATTCAGCTGGGAAGCCCTTATGAGTCAATTAGAAGGCTTAAGAAAAAGAAAGCCAAGAGAACACCTAAAAGGCCTGGACTGTAAGAGTTCAACCCTGAAATACATATACAGTAAAATACTTACTGGACTTGACAAGGTAACTACAATACTTACACTGAGAAAGATTCAGAAGCAGATATTTTTCAGAATAAAATGAGTATGACTTTACAGATACTATACAGCATGATTTACATTACAAAAGAGAAGATGTGACACAGACTGTATACTAGTTATGAAAATTTGCTTTTAAAAATCAAAAAGCGAGAGCAGAACAAGGAAAAGCCTCATTAACAAAGACCAACTATTTAGCAAGCAAGGTCAGCATTTACAAGAGGAGACCTCAAGAAACAAAGCAGTTATGGTTTTACGCATAACATAAAGCAGCCAGTGGCTTGTCACGGGTTGTCAGTGTGTGTGCACACGTGCACATGCGCTTGCATACGTATGCAAGTGTGCACATGTGTACTGGAGTGGAGGAGGGGAGAACTACTCAGCAATGCATGTCCCTCTCCTCCTTCCTTCTCTCCTCCCCTACCACCCTCATTTTCCCTGGGCTCTGGTGGTATTCAACTCCTTTTTTCTTTACAGTTTTTCTTTGCCCTTCTATCCTTGAACCTCTAGAGAAACCAAGTTATTGAGTGAATTCATGTGCCATTAAACTCATTCTTTTAAAGAGAGCACAATACAGTAGTTTATGGTATATTTAAAAACTTGTAAAACCATCACCGCAGTTTTAGAATATCTTCATCACCCTTTAAAAAAGCCCATACATAAGAGCAGTCACTTTCTACATTCCCCCACTTTTTAGCTTGTGGGGAGACAAAAACAATAAGCTGTGGCTATGATTGTTAATTTGATCCATTATTTCTTGGAATGAAATACCACCAGGGTTGAAAATTATTGGCCTTTACATATTTCTTTCCCAAAACATGGAAGCTTATAACATAGTCTCAATAATCTTTGACTTTTACTCTAAATCATACATTCTAAGTAGTTGAAGATTCTAGTTTTTTAAAACTGTTTTATTAATGTACTTTAGAATTAACTCTTCATATCTAGCTTTTGATGTGTTTCAATCTCTCTAGCAAGTTAACTATCAACTCATTTTATGTTTTTATATCCTGCATTGTTACAAAAAATGTTCAATACTAAGAACAAAACATAGAAAATAGGTAAAATTTACTGTATTATGATTTGACTTTTATTCTAAATCATACATTGTTAGTACTTGAAGATTCTACTTATTTAAAACTCTTTTGTTAATGTATTTTAGAATTAACTAGTCATATCTAGCTCTGATGTGTTTCAATCTCTCTAGCAAGTTAACTATCAACTCATTTTATGTTTTTATATTCTGTATTATTACAAAAATGTTTAAGATAATATTTACTAAAAAAATAGAAAATAAGTAAAATTTACTATATGATGATTTGACTTTTACTGTAAATCATACATTCTAAGTGCTTGAAGATTCTAGTTACTTAAAACTGTTTTATTAATGTACTTTAGAATTAAGTATTAATATCTAACTTTTGATGTTTTTCAATCTCTCTGGCAAGTTAACTATCAACTTATGTTTTTATATTCTGCATTATTACAAAAAATGTTTAATATTTACTAAAAATGAAATAGAAAATAAGTTAAAATTTAACTACTCTATTATGATGGTCAAAACCCGGGTGCTTTTATGTACTTCACGTCTGCTTGCCTTTTTTTTAAGAACATTTATTTGGCCACACAGGGTCTTAGGTGTCGTATGTGGGATCTACTTCCCTGTCCAGAAATTGACTGGGACCCCTGCATTTGCAGTGCAGCGTCTTAGCTACAGGGAAATCCCTAGGTTTTTTGTTTGTTTTGTTTTGGGGGGTCTTTGGGGTGGTTTTATGATTTTTTTTCCTTTTGAGCAAAAGTAGAAAAGGAAGAAAGAGGAAGGAATTGTGTAAACAAAGGTGGTACTTGGAATGAGATAAAACCTTCTGATTTTACTTCCAAAGGACATGCAGTTTATGAAAATCCTTTGCTTATATTCTATTATATATGGTAAAGAGGAAATGGTAAATTATAAATAATAAAATTATACATCAAGGTAAAGAGAACAGCCTGGAAAAGAACCTGACACCATACAAATCTGTATAATGTTCCTGTGAAGATAACGACAGCATTCCTTACCCTCAGAGAACCCTTCCTGTCTTTTTCCTTGCGTTTGATTTTGTAAATCCTGGGTCAAATAAAAGCTACAGTGTTAAATATGACTTTTGATTATTGTTATTTTCTTCTGTTTACATTGGTCATTTAATGCATTCTATGCTGTGCATGAAAAAAATACTCTAGCACTTCTAAAACTATTGCCTCACTTTAGTAAGTAAATGTTAGTCACTCAGTCGTGCCCAACTCTTTGCCACCCCATGGACTGCAGCCCACCAGGCTCCTCTGTCCATGAGATTTTCCAGGCAAGGATACTGGAGTGGGTTGCCATTTCCTTCTCCAGGGGATCTTTCCAACCCAGGGATCGAACCCGGTCTCTTGCACTACAGGCATATTCTTTATTGACTGAGACACAAGGGAAGCTTTAGAAATTAATTTTAAAGAAAAATAATTATTTCAAAGAATCAAACCTGTATGATGGAAATGAATCTATTCTTTTTTTTTTTAATTTTATTTTTAAACTTTCAAATATTGTATTAGTTTTGCCAAATATTGAAATAAATCCACCACAGGTATACATGTGTTCCCCATCCTGAAGCCTCCTCCCTCCTCCCTCCCCATACCATCCCTCTGGGTCATCCCAGTGCACCAGCCCCAAGCATCCAGTATCGTGCATCGAACCTGGACTGGCAACTCGTTTCATACATGATATTTACATGTTTCAATGCCATTCTCCCAAATCTTCCCACCCTTTCCCTCTCCAACAGAGTCCATAAGACTGTTCTATACATCAGTGTCTCTTTTGCTGTCTCATACACAGGGTTACTGTTACCATCTTTCTAAATTCCATATATATGCGTTAGTATACTGTATTGGTGTTTTTCTTTCTGGCTTACTTCACTCTGTATAATAGGCTCCAGTTTCATCCACCTCATTAGAACTGATTGAAATGTATTCTTTTTAATGGCCAAGTAATACTCCATTGTGTATATGTACCATACCTTTCTTATCCATTCATCTGCTGATGGATATCTAGGTTGCTTCCATGTCCTGGCTATTATATGTTAAAATATAGGAACATTCTAAGGTCAAAGTCTTCAAAGTTCTGTTTGTAATGTGCCTGTGTCCTACATGCAGATGATGGTCAAATATTTGTTACATGAACTTGTGAACCTGTGATGGTGGAGTGCAGTCTATGATTAATATGCTGGTAACTCACCTTCAGAAATCATTTTTACTATATACAAATAGCACATCAAGAGGCTTCTGATTTCATATTGATCCAATCGGTTATACTGGGATATACTACTCCTTGTAGAACTCTGCCGAGTCTGTAATACAAAGATAAGGCTTTTGTGAAACAATGCTGGTATTTTAGCTTCCCATAGCCTTTAACTCAGTAACATTTTAGTTTAGGGAAACTTCTAAGCACGTCACAGATAACCACATTTGGAAGGTAAATGGGCTGAATCTTTGTTGCTACTGCACCTAGTAATATCACTGGAAATTATCTTGCAGTCTTCATCAAGATATGGCCATGAATATACGGTGTATGTTTCATTCCCTAAGTCCTGTGTTTTAGTAAGGTAACGTTTAAATCATATGTGGGTATTCTAGGAAAAATAGCCTTTATGTCAAGGAGAAACTTACATTTTAAACTTTTTAACTTGAATCTCTCATTAAGAGTTTATTAAAATTCAACTTCTAAATAATAGTTCAGAAAAATCCATCTTAAAAGGAAGCTTAATAATATTACAAGATAATTTTACTAAGAAGGACCCAGTAATACTTCAAAATTGGAGCCTCTACAAAGTAGTGATGTTCCTATTATTTAGTGACTTTTGTTTAAATATCAGTTAAGCATGACAAGATCTGACTTATTCGGGGATTTATATGAATACAGTAATAACAGTGTCCTAAAGAATTTACCCTTGTTAGAAACCAGTGCTTTCAGCTGAGCTAACCTGGGCTGAGGCTATAGACTTCCAATGTAGGAGTTACTAAAAACTTTTACTTGGGACAAAACATCTAGGTTCGGAATGCTTGCTAGCTGTGTGACTACTGGCAAGTCATTAACCTCTTTGTCCTTTGTGTGCCTTACCCATGACAGTATCTGTTGTCTTATTTCTACATGGTGTGAACTAAGAACTTTATGATTAAATAAAGCCCATGGGGTAGCAAAGCGTTGGATATAACTTAGCGAATGAACAACAACCATGGGCAAAGACTCAAGGTAGTCTATATAGAGTGGTTCTCAAGTGGATGGTTCCCAACCAGCAGCGTCAGCATCACCTGGGAACTTAGAAATACAAATGAGCAGGCCCCCAGACCGACAGAAACAGGATGAAGCTCAGCTCTCTATTTGTATTATTTTTTTTGGAATTTCATTCATTTATTTTTTTAATTTAAATTTATTTATTTTAATTAGAGGCTAATTACTTTACAATATTGTATTGGTTTTGCCATACATCAACATGAATCTTCCACAGGTGTACACGTGATTTTTTATAAAGTCGCCCAGATGATTCTGATACACAGTGAGAACACCATGATCTAGGAGAAGTGCTGAAATTAGAAAACTTGGGTTTAGGTCTGGCCCTGCCATAGTTGTCTGGCTGCCCTAAGTCACAATCCCAGTTTTCATTTGTAAATTCAGAGTTGGAATTTATTATTTTTATGGACCCTTCTAACTAATTTTATATGGTTCTATGATTTCATGTAGCAGCATGACAAGGCTTTACTGGTCTAAAATGAGGTTTCTCTATCTCGAGGCTGACCTATCCCAAACTTTAACGTTAGGCTTGAAACAATCTCATGGAAAAGTTAGTATATTCTGATTAAGTGATTCTGGGATGTTGAGATTATCAATCTGGGGACCTAATTTTTTTTCATCCCAAGTTAAGGTTATTATTCTTAGAAAAGAATAAAAAGCTGAATTAATCCTGCCAGGGAGTGATTTAAGTGATAAGGGTATATTAGGCATTTTAAATTTGAACCTTCCCTCTCTAGAACAGGTTTACAGATTCAAAGTTAGAACTCTGAAAGATGAATACCTTATCCTCTGTAAACAGTTTTTAAGATATCCAAGTAGCAGCTGCCAGGATAGGAAGGAACTCCTACATTATGGGATACTTTTTATAGATATAGTATAGACTACAGGCGAGTAGAGAGCTCCTTATGTACATAAAAAGAAAGACTGTCATAGTTAAAACATCACCAGGGTTAACCTATATATTTTAGGGTCTTACATTTTCACCAGTGCTGCCCTGATCTGGAAATCCGGTTGCTCCTTCTGGGATGAGGGAACCTCTTGAATCTTCCCTCTTAATTCCATGTCCGTTTTGAAAAGACCCATAAGCTGGAAAAAGCCAAGTCCTTGTTAGCAACAGGAGGAACTGTCAAAAATAGTTTGAAAACTAAGTACTGGGTTAATTGGGCTTCCCAGGTGGTGCTAGTGTTAAAAACCTGCCTGCCAATGCAGGAGGCATAAGAGATGCAAGTTGGATCCCTGGGTTGGGAAGATCTCCAGGAACAGGGCATGGCAGCCCACTCCAGTATTCTTGACTGGAGGGAGGAGGACAGAGGAGCCTGGCAGGCTACAGTCCATAGGCTCACAGAGAATTGGACATGACTGAAGTGGCTCAGCACTGGGTTAATTTTGGTAATTTTGGTTAATTTTACCAAATACCTATTTCTTTTACCAAATATCTATTTCATATTTTAAGAAATAGATCTTGGGCATCTAAAATGTGAATTTTATATACTATATTAAAACACCATAGGAAGCCAAATAAAGTGTAAGCAAGTTGTTTTACCTCGAAACACTTAACATTATGAAACTACAAGAAATTCCTTGGAAGTCATAACATAAAGGCAAACAATGAGATAATTTTATAGTTAAGGAAACTTTGGCCCAGAAAAGGGAAGTCTCTTGTCCAAGACTGGAGACAGATAAGAGGATTGGAAACTAGTGTTTTTCTCATTATCCTCCATTTTCTTAGTATACTAAGCTACTTTTTTCTATAACCTGAAACAAGGAAACCTAAGCAAAGAAACATGGCACAAATTGTGAGTCAGATTTTAATTAAACTTTGGTAGAGATCATGCTATATATAGTTTTATCACGAAATATTTCAAAAAATATAGAAAAGTATAGGGTACATTTCTAGATAGCCATACCATGTATAATCTTTAAAGGAAGGACTTAATTACCAGTGTCTTTGTCAGTGCTCAGACTCCCTCTATTTGTAGGTGAAGTGAAGCCACATGCAAACTCATCCCTGGATGCCTGTAACACAATGTGATATCTCTGTCACTTAAACAAATTTGTACACTAGGATAAGAAATCAGAATTATCAGAATGAAAGGGTACCCCAATTTTAAACAAAGCTCACTGCGAAAGTCTAAATCAGGTATCAGTACTGGTATTTAGGTGACTTCTCTTTTAAAAATGGATCTGAGTATACTGTTATAACTATGACCTCTGGCAAAGTGATACAACTCTAGGTGGCTGGTAAAAGCTGCAACTCGTGTGGTCTGAACATGGTTCCATTCTCCTCCTTGAACCAAAGGCAGTACTAGAAGGAGAGGTGTGACCAGAGGCCCTACATGAACTTGAGCTGCAAAAGAAAGAACAGGTAAGTGAAATATTTCCACATATCAGTGTTGAATGTTGTGGAGTGAGCATAAGCATGAGTGACTGTGAAGAAAGGCTCGCTTGACACTCGCTTGACACCAGGTAGGTGATGCAGCATCTGCATTTAGCTGATTTGCATAATTGGGAGCTACAGGCAATCAAGCCCTCAGTGAGGCTTAAAAGCAGCTTTCTCAGGAACCCGGGGCAGGCTTGACAAATCTGCAGACATTTATTATGGGGAATTTCCAAAGGAAGCTGTGAGGAACACAGTTTTTCCTGCCACCCACTCAGCTACTGAACATGTGATGGGGATCTTTGGCCATACAGAGCATGGAGTGGGGGTAGGGCAGGAGCTATTCACCCTACTGGGCAAACTATAAAGTACACACCACATTTTAAAATGGTGACTGGTCAATGGAGCATGTCTGGAAGATTGTAACCGAGAATGTAAAGGGTTTGAAACAACAAATGATGAAGTGGAGCTAGCTGGTCTGGAGAAACATTTAGAAGGGACATGTATGAAGGGGTACTGTGTGGAGGTAGAAGTGGATGTGCTCTGTGTACCTCTAAAGGCAAAACCAGGACAAGTGGATAGAAAATCATGTAGATCAAATGCAAGAAGGAAAGTTTAAATACAACTATGGCTAAAGGTTGTTTTTGCCAAGTGGGAGACTGATCATCTCCAATGTTCCCTGCAACTCTAAGATTCTAAGGGGAGAAAGAAAACACAGACCGCCCATGATGAGTTAAAAGCTGCTCGCCAGAAGTGCTGAAACAAGGCTGTCAAAGGGAGGGAGAGGTGAAGGAATATAGTTTAAGGCCTGGAGCCTAACATTTTGGAAAGTGAATGTTTTGTTCAGTTTTCCAGGTGAATAAATAGATGAAGGCATATAACAGCAGCAAATCTTAAAAACAACACACTGAGCACAAGGGATTCTTGGTGTTCCCTTGGACCTCCTTACTCAAAGTATGGTCCTTAGACCAGAAAGAGCCAAAAGTTTGTTTGAAACGTATAATCTCAAATTCCATCCCAGGGCTACTTCATTAGAACTTATCTTAATTCCCCAGATGATCTATATGCACATTAAGATTTGAGAAGTACTGCTACAGGAAAAAGTATAAATTTAAAATGTTGTAAAAGGTGAACTATTGAGACCATACAGCATATGACCCTAGTTCCAAATGCAGTCAATAAACAGGATAAAATGCCAACAGAAATACATTCCTGTCCTTTAACTCCGGTGAGGGTTGAGTATGATAAGAGCAAGAATCACCTCTGTCTTGTTCACTGCTTCATCCTCTGTGCCTAGGCACACAGGATATGGTCACTATACATTAACTGAATGAATGAATAGATGGAAGAAGTAACAAAACATTCCTTCCAAAAATAAGTTTTGCTTTGACTCAAGCTGCAATTAAAATAATGTGATCTTGGCCCTCTAAATCAATTACACAACATGGGAGATTGATATCTTTGTAAATATCCAAGTAAACCTGGACACCGGTAGTCTTAATTAATGTGGTACCTCTTATACTAATTTATGTACTGCTTTTCTCAGCTATAGTCCTTGTCAGATGTTTATAATCATTCAAATCAGCAAAAACGGTGGTGATGGCACATGAGCTGCCCTCCATATGTCAGCACTTTGGGAGACTTATATAAGGCATCTAGGGTACAATGGTTAACCAACAGAATTCCGGTCTAAAGTATCTCTTAGTTCCTATCACGAATTGCCTTAATTCACTCTTCACAAAGCTAAGTAACTGTTATTATTTTATTTTTCATATGGCTTTGATTTCAAGAGTTTATACCATCATCACCATTTTTCGGCAGTTCTCTAATTTTCCAGTGTCCTACTATGGTTTTTCCAGTAGTCATGTATGGATGTGAGAGTTGGACTATCAAGAAAGCTGAGTGCCGAAGAATTGATACTTTTGAACTGTGGTGTTGGAGAAGACTCTTGAGAGTCCCTTGGACAGCAAGGAGATCCAACCAGTCCATCCTAAAGGAGATCAGTCCTGAGTGTTCATTGGAAGGACTGATGCTGAAGCTGAAACTCCAATACTTGAGCCACCTGATGCCAAGAACTGACTCATTTGAAAAGACCCTGATGCTGGGAAAGATTGCAGGCAGGAGGAGAAGGGGACAACGGAGGATGAGATGGTTGGATGGAATCACTGACTCAATGGACATGAGTTTGAGTAAACTCCGGGAGTTGGTGATGGACAGGGAGACCTGGCATGCTGCAGTTCATGGTGTCGCAAAGAGTCGGACATGACTGAGCAACTGAACTGAACTGAACTGACTTAATATTTGAGAGGCAGTATAGTCTAGGAGCACAGATTTTGAATTTTAGATACACATGAATCCCAGCGCTCCTGTTACTAGTGACTTGATTGTGATCAAATCACTTAACCACAGTTTTCTCTTTACTAACATGAGGATAATAACAGTAATATAAATCCATGTGAGCTAATATTTAATATAGTGTCTGGCATATACTAAGTCCTCAATAAATTTTAGCTATGATTCTTAATATTATAGCTTCTAGATGGGATTTCATTTCAGTTCAGATAGTGATTACTAGGGAAGGAGATACTACACCCTTCTTAGGTGAACAGGAACACAGGTAAAACACATGCAGTCAGGGCAAACACATTAAAAGTTCTGTCTGCACAAAAGACAGAAAACCATCTAAGAATCAATTAACAGAAGACAGGTTAGACAAATAAAATAAGGTGTATTCATATGATAGCATACTATGCAGATTTTTAAAAAATATAGATCTAATCTTCAGAATATATTGTTAAGTGAAAAAAATACTTAATGGCTTCTATTTTATATATCTGTGTGTGTGTGTGTGTGTGTGTGTGTAGGCTTGTGCATGAATAAAGTAGAAATTTATATAAGAAACTGACAAACAGTAGTTGCTTCTAGAGAGAAGAATTGAGGCATAGAGGTAAGGAATGAGAGAGAGGCATTTTGATTTTTTTTTTTACCATGTATGCAGCTTATTATTTTAAATAAGGGGAAAAAATGCTGACAGTCCAAGTAGAAATTGCAATTCTTCGGTTGTTAGTACCATTTGCGGTGAGTACAGGAACTGATAGACGCCCCAGAATAAATGTTAGATTTTGAACATTCTGGTTCTGAGCAGGAAAGATATCTCATGGTATGTATAGCAAATAAGGAGAGCTCCCAAAGCAGTTTAAGAGTAGCATGTAACAGGGACCAGTGACATCTCCATAATGTCATTAGAAGAAAGGCTGAGGAGTGGCAACATGGTTGGAGTCCAGGCCTGGGTGGGATACTAGGACAAGTGGTCTCAACGCAGCCTTTCCCCAGGAAGCATTTTTTCTTGACTGTATTTTTATTTGGGAAACCAGATGGAAATTATGGGTGTATAAAGCTCCCCTCTGCCCTCACCTTGGCATTATTCTTAACGGTGAACATGTTTTAAGTGAATGTACTTGACAAATGACCTCTTACTCAGGCCAACTGTGAGCTCTTTGGATCAAACACAGAAAGGAATTGAAGCTCTGGGTGAGCAGGCCCATGAAACAAAGTTTAATTGGGGAGAATCCTATACTCAATTAAAACCTGTCAGAAGATTTTGAACAAAGAAGGGGCTTTAGAAATCCCTGAAAGGGTAATGTGGTGGGTATTTCAATGTGTCCCATAGTCTAAAACCTCAAAGAAAACCCATGCATCTGTGGGCACCTTATCTTTGACAAAGGAGGCAAGAATATACAATGGAGAAAAGACAGCCTATTCAATAAGTGGTGCTGGGAAAACTGGACAGCTACATGCAAAAGAATGAAATTAGAACACTTCCTAACACCAAATACAAAAATAAACTCAAAATGGATTAAAGAACGAAATGTAAGGCCAGAAACTATAAAACATCAAATACTCAAACAGGCAGTGTTATTTACAGATAACAATAGTGGTGTGTGTGTGCATGTGTGTACATATACTGTTCTCAGAATTTTAAAAAGTTAATCAAGTACAAATATGTGATATAAAATATTTTAAATTCTACCTCTAGGTAAGGCACTAGTGAAATCCCCTTTTCTTTCACTTTCCTCTGAAGACACAAGGGGAAAAAAGACAACTTCCTGCTTCAAGAACAGGAAGTTCATTTTGTACTTTACCCACAAATTTTTTGAAATCACAGCTAAAGACATTTTCCTTCACATTGCATAAGACCCTTTTCCCCACTACTAGTAGGCACAAACAGACCCCAGCAGTAACTGGCACTTTTACAGATTTGACGAAGCTTGGTTGGAATGGAAGGCTTTAAGATATCTTTTCATTTGATACATTATACTGGTTAATTTATGTGAAGTCAACACCAACATTCACAAAAAAGAAGGCGATGCATAATAGAGTAGACCACACGAAATGTGAGTATGTTATTATAATGTGAAAAAACAATGCAAACCACAGTACATAATAACATCTTAAAGCTAAGGCATTTAAATCTAGTTTAGGCTAGAATTACATGAAGAAAACTAGCAAAATTTGCAAGTAAAACAAATCTTTGTAATTAAAGAAATATAATTGGATATAGCTGGCAGGCTTATTCTTTTTAAGGACAAATAGGAATACTATAGGAAAACAATAAAACCCATCTCCAAGTCAGCTTTCCAAAGTAATCACAAAATAATTGATATAATGACTTTGTTTAGATTTGAATGTAAAAATGAAGGAACAAATTATTATGAAACAATATGATATTAACTTGAGCCATCTGGTACCAAGTAGGTAAGTTCAGTCAGTCAGTCAGTTCAGTCGCTCAGTCACATCTGACTCTTTGCAACCCCATGAACTGCAACACGGCAGGCCTCCCTGTCCATCACCAACTCCCAGAGTTTACGCAAACTCATGTCCATCGAGTTGGTGATGCCATCCAACCATCTCATCCTCTGTCATCCCCTTCTCCACCCACCTTCAATCTTTCCCACCATCAGGGTCTTTGCAAATGAGTCAGTTCTTGGCATTAGGTGGCCAAAGTATTTAACTTTCATCTTCAGCATCGGTCCTTTCAATAAACACTCAGGACTGATTTCCTTTAGGATGGACTGGTTGGATCTCTTTGCAGTCCAAGGCACTCTCGAGTCTTCTCCAACACCACAGTTCAAAAGCATCATTTCTTTGGTGCTCAGCTTTCTTTATAGTCCAACTCTCACATCCATACATGACCACTGGAAAAACCAAAGGACCAGACGGACCTTTGCTGGCAAAGTAATGTCTCGGCTTTTTAATAAGCTGTCTAGGTTGGTCCTAACTTTTATTCCAAGGAGCGTCTTTTAATTCCATGGCTGCAGTCACCATCTGCAGTGATTTTGGAGCCCCAAAAACTAAAGTCAGCCACTGTTTCCCCATCTATTTGCCGTGAAGTGATGGGACTAGATGCCACAATCTTAGTTTTCTGAAGGTTGAGTTTTAAGCCAACTTTTTAACCTCCTCTTTCACTTTCATCAAGAGACTCTTTAGTTCTTCACTTTCTACCATAAGGGAGGTGTCATCTGCATATCTGAGATTATTGATATTTCTCCTGGAAATCTTGATTCCAGCTTGTGCTTCTTCCAGCCCAGCATTTCTCATGATGTACTCTTCATATAAGTTAAATAAGCAGGGTGACAATATACAGCCTTGACATACTCCTTTCTCTATTTGGAACCAGTCTGTTGTTCCATGTCTAGTTCTAACTGTTGCTTCTTGACCTGCATACAGATTTCTCAGGAGGCAGGTCAGGTGGTCTGGTATTCCCATCTCTTTAAGAATTTTCCAGTTTGCTGTGATCCACACGGTCAAAGGCTGTGGCATAGTCAATAAAGCAGAAGTAGATGTTTTTCTGGAACTCTCTTGCTTTTTCAATGATCCAAGGGATATTTGCAATTTGATCTCTGCTTTTTTTTCCCTCTGCTTTTTCTGAATCCAGCTTGAACATCTGGAAATTCACGGTTCATGTACTGCTGAAGCCTGGCTTAGAGAATTTTGAGCATTACTTTGCTAGCATGTAAGATGAATGCAATGGTGCGGTAGTTTGAGCATTCTTTGGGGTTGGAATGAAAACTGACCTTTTCCAGTCCTGTGGCCACTGCTGAGCTTTCCAAATTTGCTGGCATGTTCAGTGCAGCACTTTCACAGCATCATCTTTTAGGATTTGAAATAGCTCAACTGGAATTCCATCACCTTCACTAGCTTCGTTCTCAGTGATGCTTCCTAAGGCCCACTTGACTTCACATTCCAGGATGTCTGGCTCTAGGTGAGTGATCACAACATTGGATTATCTGGGTTGTGAAGCTCTTTTTTGTACAGTGCTCCTCTGTATTCTTGCCACCTCTTCTTAATATCTTCTGCTTCTGTTAGGTCCATACCATTTCTGTCCTTTATTGAGCCCATCTTTGCATGAAATGTTCCCTTGGTATCTCTAATTTTCTTGAAGAGATCTCTAGTCCTTCCATTCTATTGTTTTCCTCTATTTCTTTGCATTGATCGCTGAGTAAGGCTGTCTCATCTCTCCTTTCTATTCTTTGGAACTCTGCATTCAAATAAGTATATCTGTCCTTTTCTCCTTTGCCTTTCACTTCTCTTCTTTTCATAACTATTTGTAAGGCCTCCTCAGACAACCATTTTGCCTTTGTAAGTAAGTTAGGTTATTCTAAATTCAATACAATTTGCCATCTGTTTTTGCAACCCATAGGGTTTGAATATACCCTTTATCTTCATATATGTTAAAGGTGTAGCAAATAGTGGCTATAGCTATGGTCTTCACATGTAGACACTGTGTAGTATATGTAAGATTTATAGCCATGCATATATTTTTTTCAGTTAGAAGATAAACTTCATATTATATGTTTTATATTTGACATACTTAATATGTCTTATTATTAATCACTTAATAATAATAGCATTTATCTAGGGAGATATATTTAAGGATATATGGGTATTTAAAAGTATACACAGGGCTATAACCATGTGTTTTTTTTTTAATTCTAATCAGTTTATGCAACAAATCATGAAGGAGTTATGTCGTTCTTTAGACATGATTTGAAAAACCAGTGTTTTTCTTCAACAGTTAACTGAACAGTATTTTTAAAACCTAAGGGCTTTCCTGATGGTTCTGCAGTAAAGAATCTGTCTGCCAATGCAGGAGACATGGGTTCAATCTCTGGGTGGGGAAGATCCCCTGGAGAAATAAATGGCAACTCACTACAGTATTTTTGCCTTGGAAATCCCACGGACAGGAGCCTGGTTATTTAGTGACTAAACAACAATAATCATTTGAAATAGAAACAAAACATTATTGTAAAAATAAATTACTCAATGCTCATGTTATTTTTCTTACTGAAAACTTCATCTTCAATGTAAACTCTTATAGAAACTAGCTAATGTGATACTGGTGATGATACAAACATCCTTACCTTGTGCTGGTATCTAGTGTCAAATGCATGTTTTATCAAAAGATTCTTTATGACAGAGATAGCTGTATATCTGATCTCATAATTGTCTTGAAGAGCAATGGAGGTTTCCCTCAGAAGCAGACCAACCAAGAAGTGATGCTTGCAATACTCATCTGATAAACTGTATTCAAGATTTGAATCTGCAGTACAATGAAATTTAAAACTCATTTATAAAAATATTCAAAGATCACTTTAACATTAAAGTACTATATTACTTAGTAATATGTGATCATGCTAGCAAGAGCTATATTTTTATTGTAAACAAATATGAACAATATTTTATCATATGGAATAAGCATGCAAAATTTTACAAGATACAAGCACTCGTCATTGGGGCCAGATGATAGCCTTAATGACAATTTCAGTTGGTAAAGTAGTTCCTAGAATTCTTTTTTTTTCTAGATGCTTTTCAAATCTTAGGATAAAACCTAGAATGAAAGAATACTATATTTGGCAATGTTTTAACACATTTCTTCGTATCTGAAGAGATTTAGTTACAACTAAAAAATGGAGTACTTCTAAACAACACTTGATTCACTCATCTGTTTATATTTGTGAAGCAGAAAGAGAAACTAGACAACTGCATCATTATAACAGTATAAACTATCGAATGTTTTACTAAATGTTACATATTGGCCCCAATTCAATAGAGTACAAGAATGGTAAGAAAAACATCCTCATCTCACTCAAATTCATTACACAAATACAAATCTTTTATTTCATAAAATTACCACTTCCAGCTCTTTTCTTCACTTCCTTTTAGATCCTCCATCCACTTTAAATCCCAGCTGCTAATATCCTGGTTGGGACTTGCCTTATAACTTCTCAGAAGGAGTTGTGACCGAGTACAGGCATTTCTACAGGAAACTTCTGCTATCTTTATTTCCTTTCCCCTACCCTTTAATTTTAGTGAGGCCACAAAGCTGAAGGATATGTTTTCTGTTTCTTTTCTAGTCTCTTTAAAACTTAATAGGATGCTATATATTCAACTAGGATTTAATAAATGCTAAATCAGATTTAATCCTAAATCCTCACCCCTTCCTTTCCCTGAATTCCTCAAGCTATCAATAAATGATGGGGAAAGTATCTGAGCTATACATGCTCAGACTCTATTATAATAAGGGAATGGTTGAATAGGGGTGGTTGGGTTTTTTAATATTTTTCTCCATTTTCACTGGCAGCCATTCAATCACTAAAACCACTGCTCAGCAGTGGTCTCTACTCCCCGAGAGACCAAGACAGCTGGTGTTCGTTCTGCCATTGGTCATGGTCTTTTGTGACTCACCATCACTTTCTCTGCACAAGGGTCAGTACAGACTAACTCAGGTTGCCTTATCTGGGTCGACTGTACAATGGCAGTAAGGTTTTTTCACTTGAGGGATTTGAAGAAAACCAATAAGGTAGTTTCATCCACACCTTCAAAAACTGTGGCCAAGAAGTATTAAACAGGGTCAGAGAGAAGGGAGGCGAGCTTGGGAGAGATGACATACACTTGAAAAAAAGATACCCATCAGTCCCCAAGGTGGGCCAAAACATGTTTTCTGAGGATGGTGTTTTAAAGTTGATTCTTCTAGCAATCAACATCGAAGCTTATTTGTTTTCTTTATTCAAAAAAATAATTTTATTGGAGCATAGGTTGCTTTACAATGTTATGTTAGTTTCTACTGTACACCAAAGTTGGAGAAGGCAATGGCAACCCACTCCAGTGTTCTTGCCTGGAGAATCCCAGGGACGGGGGAGCCTGGTGGGCTGCCGTCTATGGGGTCGCACAGAGTCGGACACGACTGAAGTGACTTAGCAGCAGTACACCAAAGTGAATCAGCTATACATATATCCCCTCTGTTTTGGATTTCCTTCCCATTTAGGTTGCCACAGAGCACTGAGCAGTGTTCCCTAAGCTATTCAGTAGCTTCTCATTAGTTATCTACTTTATACACAGTATCAATAGTGTGCACATATATACTGGAACATTACTCAAGCTGGTTTTCAGAGTTATCAAATACACTGCCTCCTAGGTTTTCTGGATGCATTAAATAAAGCCTCATCTTGGCTAGGGAGGATCTGAAAAGCAAACAAGGCCCCCATCCATCTTAGCCATTCATGAAATCAATTGTTTTTAAAAACAGCAAACTACTTTAGAGTGAACCGAGTTAAACCTACCTACTGAAGTCAAACGGTCCACCGCAAATGAAAAAAAATCTAATTAATATATGAAAAGAAAAGGGACAAATAAAAAACATAGTAACATAAGAATAGTGCTACACAACAAAGCAGTCAATAAAACTAGCAATGGAGATAACTGAAGGCATTTCATAAATTTCATACATACATATAACTATTTTATTCTGCTTTTATAATTCTCTTCTGAGATTCCATTCAGCAGAAGTGCATTTATGTTTTTTTCAAAATTCAGTCTCATATAAGAATCCAAACAGTACTACAGAGAGCAATTTTATTAGTATCTGATGTCTGTGTTTAAGCAGCAATCTATGTAACACACGGAATTTCTTCGCACTATGAATACTACCACTGACGCTATGAAGGAAATGCAGAGTACCATTAACGAACTGTTATTATTCTTCAGATAGTAACAATTCTGAGATTACCTCTAGAATCACTGGTTTAACTAGAAAACATACTATACTAGCGCTAGCAAAAAAAAATGAAAACACAATTCCAAATGATGGAAAACAGAAATACATACCTTGAACTCGCTGAAGTTTAGGTTTGGCAAAAGCCATTGGCAAATTCAGAGGAATATAATGTTCATGATTGCAAATTGTTTGCAGAAATTCAAACTTGTATTCAGCCAGAACCTAAGCACAAAGAAATTATACATGAACTCCTATATAGTAGGCATTTACTATTTTAATAATTTAAAATATTAAATTTTAATGGGCTTCCCAGGTGGCTCTAGTGGTAAAGAACCCGCCTGCCAATGCAGGAGACACAAGAGAAGTGGGTTCGATCCCTGGATTGGGAAGATCCCCTGGAGGAGGAAATGGCAACCCACTCCAGAATTCTTGTCTGGAGAATCCCATGGACAGAGGAGCCTGGTGGGCTATAGTTCATAGGATCTCAAAGAGTTGGACATGACTGAGCAACTGAGCACACATATTCTAAAATAATTAAATACAGAGCATTAATTTTCAAAACAGAAGTGTTTAGTATTTTAGGTATACCTTGAAATGTGACCTGTGCAGTAAAGAGTCAACAATGCAGGCTCAAGACTACTTTCCTTAAAAAGGCCTGCTTGTAAGGCTGCTCATTGGCTGGCAATTGGGAAATTGGATTTTTTTTTAATTATGTAAGTTTCAGATACACAACATCATGATTTGACATCTGTATATACTACAACGTGATCACCACCACAAGCCTAGTTACCATCCATCATCACCAAACAGTTCACACCATCTTCACCATTGCGCCCACCTCCACCCCCCCCCCGCCAAACTCTTCCCCTCTGGTAACCACTAATCTGTTCTCGGTATCGATGAGTTTGTTTTTGGTTTTTCCGTTCACTTTTTTTACACTCCACCTATGAGTGAAATCATATGGTATTTGTCTGAGTTATTTCACTTAGCATAATACCTTTAAGGTCTGTCCACATTGTAAAATGGCAGGATTCCATTCTTTTTACATCTGAGTAGTATTCTGTTATACATATATCCACTGATGGCCATTTAGGTTACTTCCATATCTTGGCTACTCTAAATAATGCCACAGTAAAATAAACATAGGGGTGCATATAATTTTGAATTAGTGTTTTCATGTTCTTTGAATAGATACCCAGAAGTGGGAAAGTTGAGTCATATGGTAGTTCTATTCTTAATTTTTCAGGAATCTCCATACTGTTTTCCATTGTGGCTACGCCAATTAACAGTCCTTCAGTGTACAAGGGTTCCAATTTCTCCACATCCTCTCCAACATTTCTTTCTTCTTTTCAATAATAGCTATTCTAACAGTTTGTAAGGTGCTATCTCACTGTGGTTTTGATTTGCATTTCCCTAATGATCAGACATTACTTTGCCAACAAAGGTCCATCTAGTCAAGGCTATGATTTTTCCCGTGGTCATGTATGGCTGTGAGAGTTGGACTGTGAAGAAGGCTGAGCGCCGAAGAATTGATGCTTTTGAACTGTGGTGTTGGATCCAACCAGTCCATTCTGAAGGACATCAGCCCTGGGATTTCTTTGGAAGGAATGATGCTGAAGCTGAAACTCCAGTACTTTGGCCACCTCATGCGAAGAGTTGACTCATTGGAAAAGACTCTGATGCTGGGAGGGATTGGGGGCAGGAGGAGAAGGGGATGACAGAGGATGAGATGGCTGGATGGTATCACTGACTCGATGGACATGAGTCTCAGTGAACTCCGGGAGTTGGTGATGGACAGGGAGGCCTGGCGTGCTGTGATTCATGGGGTTGCAAAGAGTTGGACATGACTGAGCGACTGAACTGAACTGAACTGAATGATCAGTGATGTTGAACATCTTTCCAAGTGCTGTTGGCCATCTTTATGTCTTCTTTAGAAAAATGTCTATTCAGATCTTCTTCCCATTTTTAAATCAGGTGGTTTTTATTGTTGTTGAGTTGTATTAATCCATGATGGATATATGATTTGCAAATATCTTCTCCTATTCAGTAGGCTGTCCTCTCTTTTTGATGATTTCCATCACTGTGTGGAAGATTTTTGGTTTGATGTAGTCCCATTTGCTTATTTTTGCTTTTATTTCCCTTGCCTTTGGAATCAGATCCACAAAAACACCTCTAAGATGGATGTCAGTGAGGCTGCTGCCTACACTTTCTTCTAGAAATTTTATGATTTCAGGTCTTACATTCAAGTCTTTGCTGCATTTTGAGTCAACTTTTCTTTATGATGTAAGATAATGGTGTAGTTTCATTCTTTTGTATATGGTTATCCAGTTTTCCCAATGTCATTTATTGAAGAGACTTTTCCTGCATTGTATGTTCTTTGCTCCTTTGTTGTATATGTGCGGGTATGGCTTTCCTGGTGGCTTAGATGGTAAAAAATATGCCTGCAAAGCAGGAGACCTGGGTTCGATCCCTGGGTTGGGAAGATCCTCTGGAGGAGGGCATGGCAACCCACTCTAGTATTCTTGCCTGGGGAATGCCCACGGACAGAGGATCCTGGGGGGCTGCAGTCCATGGGGTTGCAAAAAGTCAGACACGAGTGAGCGACTAAGCACATGCATATGTGTAGGTATATCTCTGGGTTCTCAGTTTTGTTCTCTTGACCTGTGTATCTGTTCTTACGCTAGTACCATGCTGTCTTGATTAATATATCTTTAGTATAGTTTGAAATCAGTGAGCATGAAACCTCTAGTTTTGTTCTTCCTATTTTTGGCTATTCAGCATCTTTTGTGGTTTCATACCAATTTTAGAATTATTTGTTCTATTAATAGCTCTGTGAAATATGCCACTGGAATTTTGATAGGGAATACACTGAATCTGTAAACCACTTTGGGTAGTATGAGCATTTTAACAATATTAATTCTTCCAATCCATGAATATGGAATATTTCCATGTATTTGTGACTTCTTCAGTTTCTTTCATCAATGTCTTATAGTTTCAGTGTACAGGTCTTTCACCTCCTTGGTTAAATTTATTCCTAGGTATTTTATTCTTTTGGATGCAATTGTAAATGGAATTGTTTTCTTAATCTTGTTGATAGTTTGTTATTAGTATATAGAAATGTCACAGATTTCTGTATGCTGATTTTGTATCATACAACATTACTGAATTCATTTATTAGTTTGAACAGAGTTTTGGTATAGTCTTTAGGGTTTTCAATATATATTATCACATCATCTGCAACTAGTGACAGTTTTATTTCCTCCTTTCCAATTTGAATGCCCTCTCATTCTTTTTCTTGACTAATTTCAGTGGCTAGCACTTCCAATACTATGTTGAATAAAAGTGGTGAGAGTAGGCATGCTTGTCTTATTCCTGATCTTAGAGGAAAAGAGCTCAATTTTTTCACTGTTGAGTATGATGCTAGCTATAGGTTTATCATATATGGACTTTATTATGTTGAGGTATGTTCCCTCTAGACCCACTGTTCAGAGAGTCCCTTATCATAAATGGATGTCAAATTTTGTCAAAAGTGTTTTAAGCATCTAAATTTCTTTGTACTTCTGGAGTTTGAAAATACAACTAAAGGTATATATATACAGCATATTCCAGGAACACACACATTACATCTATTAAGATGATTGTATTATTTTCATCCTTTATTTTATTAATGTGATGAATCAGGTTTATTTGTGGATGATGAACCATCATTGTATCCCTGAAATAAATCCAATTTGACCGTGTTGTGTCATACTTTTAATTACTGTATTATTATATTATTATTATTGTATTATTATATTCAATTTGCTAATAGTTTGTTGAGGATTTTTGCATGTTCATCAAAGATATTGGCATGTGATTTTCTTTTTTGTGGTGTGGGAAATTTTATCTTGATACCAACATTCCCTACAAGGTAAGGTTGTACCTTCTGTGCCAGCCTGTTCAGCACCATGCAAACAATGTGATTTATGGTGAGCTTTCCTGTCTTTCCTTTCCAGGACTCTGGAATTATGACCAGCCTCCAACACATAACTAGCCCCAATAAAAATCCTAAGTTCTGAGTCTCAAACAGGCTTCCCTAAAGAGAAATATTGCACATAATGTGGCTCAATTTTCACTGCTGGAGAGAGGATGTGCTCTGCGTGCCCCTTAACATGAGGGAGGGTGCTCAGGAAGCATGCACGTAGATTGCCAAGGACTCCACTTAATGTCTTTCCCCCTTACTGATCCAGCTGAGCATCCTTACTCTGTCACTGTAATGAATCTTAGCCATGACTATGACTATATGGGACCCTCAAAACCCTATCCATTATTCTCTGCTTTGAGGTACAACTACACTCAAAGTACCTATAGGAAAACAGCAGCTCCAAATCCTCCAGAGGAGAATACATGTCACCCTTGGTCTCACACTCTAGTGTTTGACACCCACTATAATTATGCCCTTGTAACTTACCTTAGGATCTTTGGGGCTGAATCCAGATATATAGTCATTTATCAAATTGAAAACAAATCCTCTATCCATTAGGGTCAGACAGCGCTATAGGAACCAAATCAAAATGAACAGTTAGTTACCTAATTCTAGTTTTTAAAATTCAACACATTTAAAATTTTTTCCACATTAAGCAGATGACATTCTCACTTTTACAGATAACAGAAAAATTTTCAAAGATTTACACGACCTTAAAGAGATAAAGAGCAAATGACTTATCATTGGAATTGGGACTCAACTGTGTTCTTTTCAAAATAAGATGTATATATATAACATCTTATTTTGAAAATAAGATATATATTTTCTTATATATATATGATAAATATTTGAAATATATATACATACACACATATACACATTCAAATACATATATGCATACATATACACATATATATGCAATCTATTTAGCTATACTGCCTCATTTTGGTTCATTCTCAAAGCTCAAATTGAACTATAGGGTGGTCAGTCAGCCATTGAAAGGTGGGGCGGGGCTTGCCTATGTGAACATTTCAGGCCAAAAGGGAAGTTTTTCTTAGGGTTCTGTGAAGTCTTGGCCTACAAAACATTCGTCTTGTGTGATAGCCATACTAGTTATTCATATTTTCCTGCTGTCACTCTCCTAGTTAAGGCTTTCATTACCTTGCACCTGCACAACTGCAGTTATCCTGCTAAGCTGTCTTCCTGCCACTAATCTTTCCATCTAACTGCTTCCAGATTCATCTGTAAGTCCTAGCCCTAATCATATCCCCTTTCTTCCCAAAAGCTTTCAATAGTTCCCTGTTGCCTCTAATATAATTTCAAACTCCTCAGCTTGGCATTCAAGGAAACCACAGCCTTGTCCCAAACTTCTTTTTCCCATTTTATCTACTTATTATCCCCTCAAGATGCACTGTGCATTCCCACTTCCAAGTCAGTGCTCATACCAGGTCCAGCTAGCAATTCTATCACTACTTCTACAGAATCCTGCCCATTCTTCAATGATGAAGCCCATCTTCGATGAAGCCCATCTTCATTACTTTACAGGGCCCTTGAAACACTTTATAGTAGCTTGTATTTTACTTATTATTTTGCTGTTCTCACCTAAAGAGGATAATATGTTGTTTATGTTCCCCATGGTACCCAGAACATTCCTGGGAAATAGAAGGAACTCAATATTTGATTAACCAGCTGTGTGCATCTTGTCACCTCTCCTTTCAACTTTCCCTGCCTCATCACCTCTCACCTGGATTAATGAGGTAGGCTTATATTTACCACTCATCCAAGATCATTTTGATGATCTACTGGGTTTGAGACAATGTATTACATTCTAGAGAAATACAAAGGCAAATAAATAACCCATGGTCTTTAGTCTTGTCCAATGGTAAATACAAATAAATATTGAAAATACAGCACAATAAAAAGTTACAGAAGTATGGAAAGGACGGGTAAACAACAGCAGAGGTGATCAGCCCTGTGTGGGAAGGTTAGGGAAGAGCTGAGCCTAAAAGATGAATAGACTCTGCCAGGCAGACAAGGGGGAAGGACTAGTCTTCAAACTGGTTGTCTTGACTCTGGCTTTTTCCTCACTTCTTTCAAAGGCTTTGGTAGATAGCTCCATGGTATTCAGCTCAAAATCTAGATTCCTTAGCCTGACATTCATGGCCTTTCATCATTTGGCATCAGATGGCCTTTCCACCTCTGCCTCCAGACAACCTAAATTCTGCATAATGACTTTCTTGCTCATTCCAAAACGATTCTTGAATATGCCTATCTCATCTCTGCTCGTGAATCCTCTACCTACAACACTCTCATCCCCGTTTTGGGGAACTGTTCTTCTAGTCTCTGTTCATATTACCTTGTCGTAATCCCTCCTTTTCTTGTTTTCCTATTGTATTTTGTTGTTTATATTTTCAGTATAATAGTCATCACACTTTATCATGTATATGTATTAGAATATAATTACAGAGACAGCCTCTCTCATCTTTGGACGCTCACACAGAAGACAGACAAATGTTTGTTGACTTGTAATGAGGTCAATGATGCTATTAAATCAACTATGTTCTACTCCCTAACATAGAAAATTTCAAGTTTTAACTCCATGAAAGAAACTGAGATCTTATATTTCAGATAGTCTCACCTTTACTTTAAAAAGATATGTGGTTGGTTTTTAAACACAAAAGGGCTCATGTAATAGTGTTAAAACTTTATTTTAGTTCTGGCAGAGAGGTCTTACATCAGAAAATCACACTGTAGAGATCTGAAACCTAGTGTGAATTTTTAATAAAAAAAAAACACGGGTATGTTAGATATTAAAATTGCTTGGCTAGATTGTTGAGTGCAAGGTTCTTAAAATAAGGTTGAGACATGATGAAGGGCTCTGAGAAGACAGGGAGTGGAAAGAAGTAAGAACTAAGTGCATTACAAATCTAGGCCCCGTCTCTGCAATAAATCAAATATTGCTATTACCCACTTTCTAGAACAATTGCATTCCAGCATTGCCCTTTACATACAGAGAATGAGAAAACAGAGCAGCGAGAAATGTACTATCTTAATAGTTTGTGGCATGTCTCAAAATAATCTTACTGATCTAAATTAACAATTTTCATTTACATGTATTAGCAACAAGTACATGGTGCTTATATTAGCAACGTGTAGAATGTGCTTTTAGTTCAAGAGTTACAAACTCAAAGGCCAACAGGGTCAGAGAAATTATTTAAATGTATAGAGTCTCAGGGGTTCTATTAAGGAGTGGTACAGACCATGGTAACCTAGAAGGTAAATGCCCCACCTAAAGGTCAAAGCAAACACCCTCTTCCAACAACACAAGAGAAGACTCTACACATGGACATCACCAGATGGTCAACACTGAAATCAGATTGATTATATCCTTTGCAGCCAAAGATGGAGAAGCTCTATACAGTCAGCAAAAACACAACTGGGGGTGAATTGTGGCTCAGACCATGAACTCCTTATTGCCAAATTTAGACTTAAATTGAAGAAAGTGGGGAAAACCACTAGACCACTCAGGTATGACCTAAATAAAATCCCTTATGACTATACAGTGGAAGTGAGAAATAGATTTAAGGGACTAGATCTTATAGACACAGTGCCTGATGAACATTGTACAGCAAACAGGGAGCAAGATCATCCCCAAGAAAAAGAAATGCAAAAAAGCAAAATGGCTGTATGAGGAGGGCTTACAAATAGCTGTGAAAAGAAGCAAAAAGCAAAGGAGAAAAGAAAAGATATACCCATTTGAATGCAGAGTTCCAAAGAATAGCAAGGAGAGACAAGAAAGCCTTCCTCAGTGATCAATGCAAAGAAATAGAGGAAAACAATAGAATGGGAAAGACTAGAGATCCCTTCAAGAAAATTAGAGATACCAAGGGAACATTTCATGCAAAGATGGGCTCAGTAAAGGACAGAAATGGTATGGACCTAACAGAAGCAGAAGATATTAAGAAGAGGTGGCAAGAATACACAGAAGAATTGTACAAAAAAGATCTTCACAACCCAGATAATCACGAAGGTGTGATCACTCACTCTCACCTAGAGCCAGACATCCTGGAATGTGAAGTCAGCTGGGCCTTAGGAAGCATCACTACGAACAAAGCTAGTGGAGGTGGTGGAATTCCAGTTGAGCTATTTCAAATCCTAAAAGATGATGCTGTGAAAGTGCTGCACTCAATATGCCAGCAAATTTGGAAAACTCAGCAATGGCCACAGGACTGGAAAAGATGAGTTTTCATTCCAATCCCAAAGAAAGGCAATGCCAAAGAATGCTCAAACTACCACACAGTTGCATTCATCTCACACGCTAGTAAAGTAATGCTCAAAATTCTCCAAGCCAGGCTTCAGCAATATGTGAACCGTGAACTTCCAGATGTTCAAGCTGGTTTTAGAAAAGGCAGAGGAACTAGAGATCAAATTACCTACATCCGCTGGATCATCAAAAAAGCAAAAGAGTTCCAGAAAAGCATCTATTTCTGCTTTATTGACTATGCCAAAGCCTTTGACTGTGTGGATCACAATAAACTGTGGAAAATTCTGCAAGAGATGGGAATACCAGACCACCTGACCTGCCTCTTGAAAAACCTGTATACAGGTCAGGAAGCAACAGTTAGAACTGGACATGGAACAACAGACTGGTTCCAAATAGGCAAAGGAGTACATCAAGGCTGTATATTGTCCCATCATGAGAAACATTGGGCTGGAGGAAGCACAAGCTGGAATCCAGATTGCTGGGAGAAATATCAATAACCTCAGATATGCAGATGACACCACCCTTATGGCAGAAAGTGAAGAACTAAAGAGCCTCTTGGTGAAAGTGGTGAAAGGAGAGTGAAAAAGTTGGCTTAAAGCTCAACATTCAGAAAACTAAGATCATGGCATCTGGTCCCATCACTTCATGGAAAATAGATGGGGAAACAGTGGCTGACTTTATTTTTCTGGGCTCCAAAATTGCTGCAGAGTTTGCTTGCAGCCATGAAATTAAAAGACATTTACTTCTTGGAAGGAAAGTTATGACCAACCTAGACAGCTTATTAAAAAGGAGACACATTACTTTGCCAACAAAGGTACATCTAGTCAAGGCTATGGTTTTTCCAGTGGTCATGTATGGATGTGAGAGTTGGACTATAAAGAAAGCTGAGCACCAAAGAATTGATGCTCTTGAACTGTGGTGTTGGAGAAGACTCTTGAGAGTGCCTTGGACTGCAAAGGAGATCGAACCAGTCCATCCTAAAGATCAGTCCTGGGTGTTCATTGGAGGGACTGATGCTGAAGCTGAAACTCCCAATACTTTGGCCACCTGATGCAGAAAGCTGACTCATTTGAAAAGACCCTGATGCTGGGAAAGATTGGGGGCAGGAGGAGAAGGGGACGACAGAGGATGAGATAGTTGGATGGCATCACTGACACAATGGACATCCGTTTGGGTAGACCCCGGGAGTTGGTGATAGACAGGGAGGCCTGGTGTGCTGTGGTTCCTGGGGTTGCAAAGAGTCGGACATGACTTTGTGACTGAACTGTACTGTAAGGCATTCAAATGAATATATTTGAAAAACAGCATGCAAAAGCAGAAAGATGTTCCTCCTGGCTAAGCCTCCTGTGGGACCTCTGATTTAATTAATTAGCCATTGGAGGTGGGGAATCAAACATGGCTATTTAACTGAACTGATGGATTAATTCAATGAGTAGTTCCTCCAGCAGCCCAGCTCAGTCTCTAGAAAGTGGGTAATTTTTTTTTCCTTTGGCTTTAAAGACAATACCTGTGAAGAATAATTCCTTACCATGTTCTGGATGCCTTTAACTCACCTTCAAGAAGCTAGCCAAACTATAATTGACATTTCTGGACTCATCCGGAATCTCTGCATAGCGAATAGTCACGTGGGGAATTATTGCAAGAAGCAGTGAATGTAAGACATGATGATATGCCTCAGAAAACCTCTGGCCTCTTGGAAGCTTCAGTTAAATTGGCAAAGAAAAAAAAAGAGTTGTGAAAGGTCTAAATCAGTGTTTTATTTTCAAACACATACTGAATATAAATGTGTTTTTAACTGCAGTATACTTTTTCTCCCAAATTAAAAAAGACATGGCTAGTTAAATCTATACTTTAGATCATTACAGCACCTATCTGGACCTGTAATACTATAACTGACTGAAATCATGAACAAGAGTAGATCATTCTGACCCAACTTTGGAATCGTGCTCCTGAGATACAGACACATCTGTTTTTCATTCCATCTTTTTCCTGACACACAAAGTATACATGTATCCATGCATTTTTAATTTCAGTAAACCTGTTCTGTGGAAATATTGATAAAAATGTAAATATGAAGTGATTGTTTTTTACTTCACAAGGTCTTAGCTTTCAATGCCTATAGCTAAAATTTCTTTGTACTTCTGAAGGAGTTTGAAAATACAACTAAAGGTATATATACAGCATATTCCTGGAACACATGCATTATATAAAGAGTTTTGGTTTTTCTCTTTTTTACATAAAATGTTTTTAACTTTGTACATGCCTTCAATCTTTCTAAGAGAATAGTTCTTTCTGATTTGGTACGTGTTCTCCTTCCTAATGAATATTTTCGACACTGACATTTTAAAACCACAAGACAAAGGGAAAGCTTCAAAGATAATGTACTTAATATGGCAAGTACCTCACAGGGAAGAATGTATGTGGTGAGCCTCTGAAGTTGAGACTTTGAAAACATATGAACACTTTTGTTGTTGTTGTTGTTGTTTTGTTTTTGGTTTTTTAAGAAAACCTGAAAAAAGCTACGGACTGAAAGTCCTTAAAATATAAAAGAGGATTTGCACATCACGGCTACCCATGAATAAGATTAGCCTTCTTTGTCTATGTTAAATATTATTCTTCAGCCTACTTACCTTAATTTTATTCTCTTCCAGCAAGTATGTGGCCATAGACTTTGCAATAATTTCAAAGAAAAACCATGAGTACTAAAATAAACAAATAAATACAAATCAATCTTTAATTGTTACCCAAATCCCTGAAGCTTATAAAAGGCTGACAAATCACTATGGATTTTGTCTCTGAACTTTAATAACATTTTAAAGTGATCACTACTGACTATCCAAGCCCCATAGAATATCTTCAAATTGTGTTGGCAAAAAGGTATGCCTCAGGGCTGGCTGGTGATGTACAAAGGATATTTGGTGGAGACGGGTATTTTATCACTGACACTGCTTTGATTTGCCTACATGTGGTGATAAGAACAAACCAACTTTTAGTTTACTTAATTACTGCTTTTAAATTCTCTATGGACAACGAATCATATTCCAGCCTCCACCCAGTGAGGGACCCAACCCTGCTCTTTGTACAATACTGGGGCCAGCCCAAGTAGCAAAGGTGTTTGTGTAAGTAGGATTTGAAGGGTACAGGGAAGTCTCAAGAAGATACCTGGTGGATCAAATGGTAAAGAATCTGCCTGCAATGCAGGAGACTCAGGTTTGATTCCTGGGTTGGGAAGATCCCCTGGGGAAGGAAATTGCAACCCATGGCAGTATTCTGGCCTGGAGAATCTCATGGACAGAGCAGCCTGGAGGGCTACAGTCCATGGGGTTGCAAAGAATTGGACATGACTGAGTGACTAACACCATTACTAATAGGAATAGTAAAAATTATGACAGTAAGAAGAGCCACCATTTGAGAGAGTGCCTACTATGTGCCAGAAACAACATGTTAGATGTTTTACTTGTATTTCAGAAATGAGAAAGTGGATGCTCAGAACTGCTAACTAACAGGCCCCAGGTCACAGAACTATTGTGTGATGAATACAGCATTCTCGCCCAGAGCTATACCCTCCAAAATTCTATCATGCATTTGACTGACAGCAAGGGGTAGGTGGGGAGGGTAAAGGGAATGAAGGATTTCTGTGGAGAACTTGGGGGGAAAGGATGCATAGGCAAAGTACTGGGCAAAGAGGGAGTCACTTGAGGAAATGATGACAGACTAGACCGGGAATGGGAGGGCATCAAGCAAGCATGTCTCTGTGTCCTTACCTTTAGCAATTTGTTTATTGCTAAAAAGTCTGCAGACTGTTTCAGTATCGCTATCATTGTAGTCGCAAGAGTTTCATGTATCAGCTGGGCCTGAGGAGCACTGGGTTTTTCAGGTCGGAAGCTATACTACAATCAAAGAGAATGAATCATAAGATCAAATTCTCTCGTAAGACAAATGCTCAGAAATAAAGCTTACTCCACAAACCTTAATGAAGGATCTTAAATAATTATCCAAGCCTTCTTCATGGCACTTTGATACGATATGTAAGAGAACCCTGAAACAACATTCACAAAAGTCAGCACGTCAGACCACAATGAAACACTACAGTTTGATTCTTAGATAAAACCAGCATATCTAACCCTTAAAAATACCTAATACTGTCTAAATAATGAAAGTATTAAATGGCATCTTAGTTTGGATCCAACAAAGATCTCAGCATGTAACATGTTCAGGGCTTTGTAAAATACATTTCTTGGGTCCAAAGAAGGATGTTTTACTTTGGCAACCAAGATATTTCTTTTCATCTCCTTTCTAAATCACATTTGAAGTATGTTCATAGCTACCATATAGTAAAAAGCCTTCAGTAAGGTAAATATTGAAATCCCCTCTAGTAAAAATCAAAGGAAAATAATAGGAAAGAATGTTAAACATGTCAACAGATGGGGGGAAGGGAAGGGCAAGACAAAGCAGGTATAATGAGATGAATTAAAATTGGAAGCAAATCTAAGATTCATAGAAAGTTTTAAAGTTATGAAGCCAGCAGTGGTTCTGCAAGTTTAGCATGCATCAGAAACACCTAGAGGGCAGAGTGCTCACCCCTCTCCCAGAGTTTCTGATTTTTTAGGTCTGGGGTGAAGTTCCATGATTAGCATTTTTAATAAGCTTCCAGGTGTATTGATGCTGCTGGTCTGGGAATCACGTTTTTTGAGAACCACTGGACTAGAATAATGCTTCTTAAATTAGCAACCAGACTACCCTCAATAGCAGAGAAGAGCAAACAGTATGCGGGTGTGTGGAGCCTGAACGCTGAGGCTCCAGAGACGCTGTGGCAACAGCAGAAGCAGCAAAGCCAGAAATACCCAGCAGTGAGCTTATAATTTTTTTAAACCCCTGTTTTATTTTCAAAAATTAAGTGCATTTTGCATCCTACTCTACAATATATCCTTGTTTGTTTTCCTATAAAAAGAACACTCTTATTCTTGTGAGTAGAAACTAATGGCCTAGGGCCACTCTGTCCAATGTGAGAGCTGCTAGTCACAAGTGGTGATGTAAACAAATTAACTACCATGAAAAATTCCGATCCTCAGTTACACCAGCCACATTTCAAGAGTTCAACAGCTAAATATGACTAATGGCTACCATATTGGGCAGTACAGGTATAGAACATTTCCATGACTGAAGAAAATTCTATTGGACAATACTGGTCAAGGGCGTGATTCTCAAACTCCATTGCATTAGGGCATCATTATGGAAACTTTAGAAAAAAAAAAAAAAAAGACAATGCTGAGTTCTGCTCTCAGAGATTTAGGTTTAACTGGTATGATGTATGGTCTGGGAACAGATATTTTAAAAAGCTTCCCAGGTTGCTCTAACATGCAGCAGTTTTAGAACCCCTGGTTGAGGAAAACACAGTAAACTTATCCTATGATTTCTGGTACCATCTATCCCCGGGGATATGAGTCCCTCAGTCCAAGAAGAAAGAAACTAGAGAAAAGTTATATTAGGCTTCTGCCTTTGGGGTTCTAATTTGGAAGATAAATGAAGAAATGCAAAAGGAAACAAAAGTTGATTCTTCATATTGTAACACCGAAACTCACATGGTGCAGTTGAAAGGAACGTCATCTTCATGGGTCATGTTTGTGAGAACTTGGAAGAGTTGCATAAGAATTACAGGTAGAAACTGTATCATGACTTGGATCTCCATGGCATGCAAACACTAAAATAAGTCATTATTAGTTATGAAAATCAAAGTATGATATAACTTGCAAAGGTGAAACAACCAAAAATTAAGTAATGATAAATACATTCACTCGAATATAAGCTCACTTTAAACACATGCTTCCAGGGATAGGGGACTTTGTCAATTACTTTATACACATCTCTATTTTGGCACTCAGATTTTGTTAGTTCCTTTAATATTAAATACTCTATTGAAGATAACAAGTATAACTGGGATCAACAGGTTTTAGAATAAAGGTGACCGACTCTTGGTAAACCAACAACTGCGCTGGGGAGCAGGCATGTTTGGAGGTACTGGAGACTGGCCTACCAGCCCCCAGCATTCGTATGTTTTACAGGGGAAAGTGGGTCATCACTTTGCAGTGAGAATGGAATTCAATAAAGTGTATTTCTATGTATGGTTGGCTTTATACTGGTTCCGTCCACAAACTGAGGCAGTTCTGCATTCTAACATCCTCACAGTACATTTCTTCAAAGTGCTAACACCCTACCTCTACTGATTGGCACATTAACATCAGAAAGAAGAAATATATCCATGTATACAGAGAAGTGATACAAGCAGCAAAATATTGGGTTGGCCAAAGAGTTCGTTCAGGTTTTTCTATACAGCTTATGGAGAAACCCAAACAAACTCTTGGCCAGCCCAATAATTAAAATGTCTTTCTTCTTCCTTCTCTCCTTCCTTCATTCACACATTCATTCATTCACTCACTCAGTCAGTTGGCCAACCAAAAACCACCTCACTGAGCACCTTCTACATATTGAACACCAGTTCAATATTTAGTGCCTGGGAAAGACAGAGATGGTCAGACAAGTCTGTATCCTAAGGAACACAATATTCATCTTTCAGAGTGCCCCATGTTTCCATCCTTACGCTCACCCTCCCTCTTCAGGCCTCTCTCATCTCAACAGTGACCTCTTAGATTTCTGGACAGCTTCTCTTCAATCAGATAGCTAATGCAAAAAACTGAGCTCAGGGAACCTCTAGTCTTTCCTTCAGGTTTTTCCGAATGTTTTGCCCTCTCTCTTCTACCCATACAGCCATCACCCTGTTTTCAGGACTATAACCTATAACCAAAATAGTCCAGTAATTTTCCATTAATAGTAGGGCTATGTACAGTTTCTCTTCAATCTCAGTATATTTAACTCTCATTTCCAAAACTCAATCCTCCTCAAGTAGTGGTTACATCAGGCCACTTTCTGCCACCATCAAAAAAATTTTTGATGCCTCTCCATTAGCTAGGGCAGTGGTTCTCAACCAGAGACCCCTTCACCACCCCATCCCTCCAAGCCATCCAGCAACGTCCAGAGACATTTTCAGTTGTCACGACTGAGGAGGTGCTACTGACATCTAGTGGATAGGCCAGAAGTGCTTCTAAGCACCCTCCAATGCATAGGACAGTCCTTTACCACAAAGACCCATCCTGCCTCAAATGCCAACAGTGCCAAGTTGGAGAAAACCTGACCCAGGCTATTAAGTCTAAGTTACTTAAAACCCAACTTACATTTTAAGCCTTAACATTCACCATTCTTCATGAGGCCAAACTGGCGTCTTGACTGCTCTGCTCCTTGAAATTGTCAAATGCATGCCTACCTTTGTGCCTTTGTTCATATTTTTTTAGCAAAGTCCTAGCCTTCCCAGTCAAGTTCACCCTCGACTTCAGTGAAGCCATTCATGCACTCATTCAATAAAGGTATACTGAATAAAGGTATACCGAATGGGCTTCCCTTGTGGCTCAGCTGGTAAAGAATCCGCCTACAATGCAGGAGACCTGGGTTGGGAAGATTCCACTGGAGAAGGGAACTGCTACCCACTCCAGTATTCTGGCCTGGAGAATTCCATGGACTGTATAGTCCACAGGGTCACAAAGAGTTGGACATGAGTGAGTGACTTTCACTTTTTTCACTTTTCATACTGAATGAACTTCCGATTGCCAAGCACATCAAATGGACGTGGTTCCTATCATCAAGCAGTTCACAGACAATGGAAGGAAAACACATGGAACCGAATCGCTGTGACACAAACAGTAAACAGTACACAGTAAATGCACAGAAGAAGAAGCAATTGTGTCTGCAAGTGAAGAGGGAATGTCACACACTTCAGAGGACGGAGGTTCTAAGGTTCAAGGTTAAGTAGGATCACATCAGGTAGAAAAAAGAGAGATGGGCATTCCTTGCAGAAGTGGTCTCCCTGTACCAGTACCGTTTCTCTACACAGAGAATTTATTCTCTACCCAGCAGCCAGAGGGTTCTTTTTGAAAGGCAAGTTCAACAATGCCATTTCCCTCTATTACAAACAAAACCAATTGCCACGAACAAAAAGCTATGAAGGGTTCCCCATCCCCCACTCATCTGGGGCCATCCCCTGCTCCTTGCTGTTCAGTGTGCTCTAGCTATGCTGTCTTTGCTTTTTTTGCTGTCTCACACATCCCATTGCAAGGTGTTTACACCTGCTGCAATAGTCTTTCATCCTTTTACACAGTTTTATCATCTATGGCTGTCTTCCCCTCATCAGTTCTTTTCAGCTTGAAATGTCATCAACTCCTCAGACAGGTCTTCCCTGACAACTCCCATCTTGACTGCACTCCTGGTCACATTAGAGCCCATTCAGTTCAGTCACTCAGTCACATCCGACTCTTTGTGACCCCATGAACCACAGCACACCAGGCCTCCCTGTCCATCACCAACTCCCAGAATTCACCCAAACCCATGTCCATTGAGTCAGTGATGCCATCTAACCATCTCATCCTCTGTCATCCCCTTCTCCTCCTGCCTTCAATCTTTTCCAACATCAGGGTCTTTTCAAATGAGTCAGCTCTTCGCATCAGGTGGCCAAAGTATTGGAGTTTCAGCTTCAACATCAGTCCTTCCAATGAACATCCAGGATCAATTTCCTGTAAGATGGACTGGTTGGATCTCCTTTGCAGTCCAAGGGACGCTCAAGAGTCTTCTCCAACACCACAGTTCAAAAGCATTAATTCTTCTGCACTCAGCTTTCTTTATAGTCCAACTCTCACATCCATACATGACTACTGGAAAAACCATAGCCTTGACTAGACGGACCTTTGTTGACAAAGTAATATCTCTGCTTTTTAGTAAGCTGTCTAGGTTGGTCATAACTCTCCTTCCAAGGAGTAAGCGTGTTTTAATTTCATGGCTGCAATCACCATCTGCAGTGATTTTAGAGCCCCCAAAAATAAAGTCAGCCACTGTTTCCACTGTTTCCCCATCTATTTGCCATGAAGTGATGGGACTGGATGTCATGATCTTAGTTTTCTGAATGTTAAGATTTAACCTGTTCTGTTTTCTTCACAGTACTCATCCCTATCTAATGGGACTTCTTTATAATCCCTCTCCCCCAACTGGAGTAGGTATGTTGTCTGAATTACTCCAATTATATTCCCAGCATCCAGTACAATATCTGGCCCCATGGTAGGTACTCAATAATTATTTGGGGGATGACTGAATAAATGAAGGAATCAAAGGGATAAAGATGGGAACCCTCTAGTCTCAGTGGTTCCACAGTTTTGTGAACTCTGAGCATTTATATCCTGTATCATGCATTTGACATTTAGTTACATATTGCTTTGGACGATTATTTGTACTACTGACTTATATTGTCATTTGACTTAAGTGGGCCCCTCTCGACTGGTCATAAGATCCCTATGGAAAATAGCCTAAGTTATTCTTCTTTGCAAGACACAGCATCTAGGAAAATACTGAACACATAATAAGCTCAGCATGTGGATGGTTACATGAAGTGATTAAACAATGTCATTTACAAGGACAAGAGATAGCAAGGTTTGATAAAAAGTACACGGGGCTAGGAGTCAAAAGACCCATCAAAAGACATGCTCGGCTCTGATCTCCTACTAACCAGCTGAATAACCACTGGCAAATCTCTGTCCTCAGGCCTCAGTGTCCTCATCTGCAAAAAAAGTATCCCTAAAGATACCTTTTAGCACTAACATTCCATACAGGAGTTTGGCATTCTATAAACACATGGCATTTCATTCATTGCCACTAGAGGGCGAGCACAGGTCACAGAACTAACAGAAATTCCACACCCTTAAAAACACAAATATGAATACCTTTCTTTCCCCTCCATTCTAAGAATATCAATACAGGAAATTTAATTTTGTTAAAACTTTTACAAAGCTTCCCCAGTGGAAGAATAAAACCACAGATCTGAGCAGACAAGGCATTCACATATAGAGCGGGATTCTAGATATTACCCAAGATAAGGACTTGAAATTAGATGACTTACTGTACTTCTTAATGCTAATTAAGAATAAAAGCCACCATTTATCGGCTACCTGCCTGATTCTACCTTTCCAACAATCTATTTTCTGTATGGTAAGCAGGATGATTCTTTAAAAATCAAAGTCACATTACATCACACTCCTTTGTTCACAGCTTCCCATCTCATCATAGCTTATGAAGCCCTACCGGACCAGTAACCCAGCTATCTTTTCCAATGGGGCGGCCTATCCTTTCATGTGCCAGCCACACTGGAACTCCTCCTGTTTCTGGAACACACCAAGTAAGCTCCTTGGGGCCTTTGCCCTTGCTGTTCCCAGCCCTTGCCCACAATTCCACATGGCTGGCACCCTCCTTTCCTTTAGGTCTCTTTACTGGAGACCTCCTTGTTGACAATCTAAAAAAGAGAGCCTTATCACTCCTTATTTCCCTTCCTATATTTTGGTTTTCTTTATAGTACTTATTACCAACTGACATAAGATATACAGTTGACCCTCCATCTCCACATATTTCACATCTGCAGATATGGAGAGCTGACTGCAAGGGACTTGAGAATCTCTGGTATCTAGGGAGGGTCCTGGAACCATGACTGCAGATGTATATATTTATTCATTTATGTGTTTAGTGTCCATCTGTCTCTACAACAAAGTAAGCTCCTTGAAAATAGGGATATTGTCTGTTTTCTTCACTTATCCTCCTCATGTTTAGAATGAAGCCTGGCCCACAGGAGGTACTCAAGAAAAAAGTGTGTAATGAATAATACACAGCAGATGCCCTGTCTCACTGAGGCCTCACAATCACCGTGCAAGTGGGTATTACTGTTATATTTATGAGACAGAAGAAAAAACAAAAGCTTGGAGAAGTTAAGTAACTTGGTCAAGGTCAATCACAGAGCTAACAAGTGACAGAGCTGGGGTACAAGCTCAGTTTGTGATTCCAGAACCCATACATGTGTTACCTCATTCACATTGCCTCTCTGAAAGAAATGAGTATTTTTGTTCGTTTCACATCATTCATTATTAACATATGTCGAAAGGGAAATCCTGTAGAGGACTTCATTTAAAATCAAAACTCCTCAGACTGGCCATGGCTGATCTACTGAAGGAGCAGCCAAGAGAAAAGCTACTGTCAGCTGGGTCTTATGACATGTGCTTTGTCCCACCATGTTAAGGAATAAACGGAATCTTGGATTCTCAATGCTTTTGATAAAATATGGCGTTTCTTGTGACTCCTATGCACCATGTAGCAACTAGGTTCCCTCTTATCAGCTGACCCTTTTGATACTCTTTCACCTACGGACCCAGGAACCATTTCACATTGTATTCCAAGTAAAATTGACTCCATTTCTCCTGGCCTTTTTCTCCGCAGCATTCTCTACCTTTACTGGGCTGTCAGCAAGATGAGAAAAGACCTGGAAAAATCAATCTATGGGCCCAAAATAAACATTTTCATGAGATTTTTTTTTAAGTATGTTGTTGAATTCTGGCTAAAACATTCTCTTCCTAATGCCACGCTTCTGTTGTGTGCTTCTAAACAGCCACTTGATGGAAAAGGACATAGTAGAATGTGCTCTCTTGAGGATTTGCAACCAAAAGTATTTTCAAATATTCATTTTTTTTTGGCCCCCCACATCAAAAATGTGGCAACCAAAAGACAAGAAAAACAAACCTTTCACAGAAAGCTGCTGTTCATTTACCTTTAAATATTTAATGAGCTCCCCAGGAACTTCTTTCGAGCCTGACTGAATCAGTTGGCAATGCTGGAAGAATTTGTGCACGTGCAGATCCTGAAAACCAGATGGATACAGCCATATGAAATTTGATTCATTACCCACAAAACACAGGATCTCCACCTCTACCACCCGTCCTCCCACTCGGAATCTTGCAAGCCTGTTTCCCCAGGTCTTCTAATGACCCGACTCAGCATCTACAGCCACTAACACACATGTTCCTCCTTGAGTCCCAGAGTCCTCTCAAATCCACACACAAAACAGCGAACCAGGCCCATTCAGCATGCATCTCAGCGCACCGGGTAGGCCACCATTTATGCCCAACAGTGTCAGACTTTATTTTGGGGGGCTCCAAAATCACTGCAGATGGTGACTGCAGCCATGAAATTAAAAGACGCTTACTCCTTGGAAGGAAAGTTATGACCAACCCAGATAGCATATTGAAAAGCAGAGACATTACTTTGCCAACAAAGGTCCATCTAGTCAAGGCTATGGTTTTTCCAGTGGTCATGTATGACTGTGAGAGTTGGACTGTGAAGAAGGCTGAGCACTGAAGAATTGATGCTTTTGAACTGTGGTGTTGGAGAAGACTCTTGAGAGTCCCTTGGACTGCAAGGAGATCCAACCAGTCCATTCTGAAGGAGATCAGCCCTGGGATTTCTTTGGAAGGAATGATGCTAAAGCTGAAACTCCAGTACTTTGGCCACCTCATGCGAAGAGTTGACTCATTGGAAAAGACTCTGATGCTGGGAGGGATTGGGGGCAGGAGGAGAAGGGGACGACAGAGGATGAGATGGCTGGATGGCATCACTGACTCGATGGATGTGAGTCTGAGTGAACTCCGGGAGTTGGTGATGGACAGGGAGGCCTGGCGTGCTGCGATTCATGGGGTCGCAAAAAGTCGGACACAACTGAGCGACTGAACTGAACTGAACTGAGTCCAATATTTGTTTCCTTTTTTCAGTAATGTCATCTCTGAAGTTGGGCCGCTTCTATATTTTAATGGAACAAGCAGAAAGAGAGGTCTGAACTGACAGGTGAAGAAAAGGGAGTCACCTGACCCTGCGGCAGCCAGCGTCCAACTGTCCTATGTGAAATCTACAGACACTGAATCTGTGGATAGCACAGACTGTCTCAGGAATCAGAATCAAGAAATTCTGGATGAACTGAGAAAGTAGAATTGACATATATACACAATCATGTGTAAAATAGCTAGCTAGTGGGAAGCTGCCATATAGCACGGGGACCTCAGCTTTGTGCTCTGTGATGACCTAGAGGGATGAGAGTTGGTGTCGGGGCGGGGAGGCGCGGAGGGAGGTCCAAGAGGGAGAGGATATATGTATACATATAGCTGATTCAGGCTTCCCAAGTGGCGCCACTGCTAAAGAATCCACCTACAATGCAGAAGATGCGAGAGACTTGGGTTCAATCCCTGGGTTGGAAAGATCCCCTGGAGAAGGGGATGGCAACCCGCTCCAGTATTCTTGCCTGGAGAATCCCATGGACAGAGGAGCCTGGTGGGTTACAGCCCATAGGGTCGCAAAGAGTCGGACACAACTGAAGCAACTGAGAAAGCATGCGTAGCTGATACACGTTGTGGTACAGCAGAAACTATCACAACAATGTAAAGAAATTATCCTCCAATTTTAACAAAAGGGATTAAAGAGAAAAAAATGGAAATCGGATTTTGACCTGCTTCCTCTAATTATGATCTGTGGGACCTTGGGTAAATCTTTTAACCTGACTGAGCCCCTGTTTCTTTTCCTATAAAAGGATGGAATGGCCAAGGAAACCTGAGAGGGCTGCACCAAGGAGTGTGGACTTCGCCTTCTCTACCATGATTTTTCAAATGGTGCTTGAGGTGTCTCACAGATACTTGATTCTAATTTCAAGGATGCTGAGTCTAAGAGCAAACTGTAGTAGCTAACCCTGATCCACTGACTGCCAACTTCTGTGTTCAGCTCCAGTCTAACCATAAGAAAAACATCAGACTAATTCCAACAGAGGGGCATCTGCAAAGTACCAGTAGTTCTGAAAACTGACAACGTCACCCAAAGCAACGAAACCCTCAGAACTTGTCACGGCCAAGAGCCTAAGGGAATGTGATAACAATCCTGGATAGAATCCTGAAACTGAAAAGGGGTACTAATAGGTAAAAACTAAGGAAATCTGAATAAAGGCCAGACTTCAGCTAATGATTATGTCTCAATACTGCTTCAAAAGTTGTAACAAGGGTGTCACACTCATGTTAAATGTTAATGCTAGAGGAAACTTGGTATAGGGCATATGGGAGGTAGCTGCACTATCCTCATAATTTTTCTGTAAATCTAAAACAGCTCAAAAAAAATATATGGTTTAAAAATGGTGATAATAGCCTCCACATTTTTTTCAGAGGTTTGGAAGATTCTAATCAGTCAATGGAAATAAAAGGATTTGGTCATTTGAGAAGAATTTAAAAATTTGAGCTATTATTAAGAATGGTGTTATTAACTAATGAGAAAGTGTTTCAGGCCACAACTTCTCTAAGGCTGTAGAAATGAATATAATCTATTTTAATCAAGAAAAAAACCTCAAGTATTAAAATTAACAAAATTCAGGGACTTCCCTTATGGTCCAGTGGTTAAGACTCCTCACTTCCAAAGTAGGAGGCATGGGTTTGATCCCTGGCTGGGGAACTAAGGTCCCACATGCCACGTGGCATGGCCAAAAAAAATTTTTGACAAATTCATGGGATGCAACTTACTTGAGTGTAAATGGTAGACTCCAAGTGGCTTTTGATCTTCAACAAAGGCTTTGCACCATCTACCCACTTAATATCCACATTCGATTGCTGGGAACAGAAAACATACATGTGAGTTTTTGTACCATAGTAATGGACAGATGAGCAATATATGTATTTCAACATTTTTCTCAGAAACAAATGTGCTAGTTTCAGACATAGGGAATTATTGGAGAAAATAACCTGCCTTTAAAATAAATGTATCCTAAATCATTTTGAAGTTCCCATCCTTTGCAGGTGGATACTTTTCCTAATGACAATAAAAATGACTATATGAAGGAATTTTTTTATCATGCACAAAATCAGAGTCCCATTTTAAGTTACTGGAATCAACTGACATGAGGTTACTTTGTCAAACTATGATAGAAACTTCCCAACACTCGTTTTCCATACTTATCTTTGTTGTGGACCAGCATCAGCCCTCAAACCACACTCTGAGTAGCTATCAACCACACTAAACCATCCAATACGCCAACAGTATTCTATTTTTTAAACATTTCATCATATACGGAAAACTGAATCACTTTGCTGTACAGCAGAAAATAACATGACACTAAATCAACTATACTTCAATAACATTTTTTAAAAGAAGGCAAAAATAACATTTCATCATGATTTCTTCAACAAATACAGATATTTTCCTACCCTTCTGGATTCTGCATCATTCAGATTCATGTAGCCTGGGGGAAGATTGGCGGAAACTGGCAGCTGCTGCTCCAATGTGATGATTCTACCATCCTTCAGTAAAGGTACCCAGGCAAAGCCAACTGCCAAGACAATAATCAACCATGAGAAATGAAATCACAGATGCAATTAGCTACACAAATATCTGGTCACTGGGGAGCAGGGTAGGGCTGGTGATACTCCCAGGGGTTTGTATATGAGAGTCCAGGTGTTGGGCATCCAAGCACTGGGGGAAAAAAAATGACTTTGGATGGCTTCCTAATCCTAGCCTGGCCACTAACAGGTTATTCACGCTACCTCCTTGACTATAACAATAGGAACAATAACACCCAGCTCTTCTATAGAATAGTGATTGAAAGACCAAAGTGAGCTGATATACCAAAACACTTGAAAGCTTTTAAAGTGCATCCATTTCATTATCTTGACATACTAGGGAGCATTTTGGTAGACTTATTTTTTAAAAGATTCAGATGTCTCTTGTCCACCCTTACAGTCTCATATCTGAGACTATAATCAGACAGCAATCACCATGTTGCAAAATTTCTTCCAGCAACCCTAGGGTAAGTAAAGGACTATGGAAAATGAAGGTCACACGTCAGGGTTACGTTCTATTTATACACAGCAGTATTTGGTTGGGCGGTTTTCCTGATTACAGAAGGAAGAGAGGTAGCAAGAGAATACAGCCACAGCACAGTACTTATAACTGGAATCACTGAGAGATTTCCCTCCCCAGTCTCTACATTTCTTAACAGTTCTACCCCAAAGAGCCTCTTGGCTTCTTATTAGAAAACTCATCATGTTCTAAGCTAAAAAAGCCAGAGCCATCTGTGTTGCTCAAGTCAAGCAGTGTCAGTATTTCCATTATAGAGATTACTCTGGACTTCAAGTGTTTATAACTTAGCTGTAAAAAGGATTGCTCTGAACTGAGTTCTGGCATATGAGGGAGGGTGTTGGCTCGAGAGTACTTTTGAAAGCCACTGCCTTCTGATGCTTTAAAATTCTTTGTGTGAGTGTGTGGGTGTGTGTGTGTGCGCACGATGTGTGCGTGTGTTTACAGTGTGAACACAAAAGTCAACACAAATCTGGTTAGAACGTGTCTAATTTGGCAAAGCTTTAATTCTTAAAGAGACTGATACGTTGCATTCTCCAAGTAGACTGAATGGCTTTCTCAGACGCCAAAACACGCCTGCAGGGCATCTTCACTAGTACAGCTTCAGAAATGCTTTACCCAGGGCTTTTCTTTTAGAAAAAGCAGAGAAAAGTAACATGAGCAGAAGAACCATTCAAAAGGACTCTGTCAAAGTAGTTAAACTGAAAATCAGACAAATGACAAAAGGTTTCCAGTCCAGAAAGCAGGAAAAGGAAAAGATATTTCTTATTTTTCAGGGATATTTTTTCCTTACATAAATTTTTATTGACATATAATTCAGATGCCTTACAATTAATCTATTTAAAGTATACAATTCAATGGTTCTTAGTATATTCACACAGCTCTACATCTATTGCCACTATCTAATTCCAAAACTTTTTTATCACCCCCAAAAGGAACTCCATACCCCACAGAAGTCACGTTCTATTTCCTCTTCTTCAAGTCCCGGACAGCCACTGATCTACTTTCTGTCTCTATGGAATTGATTGGGCAACATTTTTTGCACTGCAAATCAATCAGAGCATGGCCAAGTGTGTCTCTTAGTCAAAACTCATCTAGAATGTTTGGAAGCTATAAAGGTACAATGTCAAGCACACACCATCTGCCTCAAAGGTGTGAAATCACTTAAAGGATGGACAGTTAAAAGTGATGAGTGCTGAGGAGGAGTTTGGGATTAACAGATACACTACTGTCTATAAAATAGATTTTAAAAACTAGCACCTGCTGTATACAGCACAGGGAACTATGTCCAATACCCTGTAATAACCTATAATGGAAAAGAATCTGAAAAAGAATGGATATGTGTGTATATATACATATGTATGTATAACTGAGTCACTTTGCTGTACACCTGAAACATTATAAATCAATAATACTTCAAAAAAACTTTAATATATATATTTTAAAAACTGATGAGTAGCAAGAAAATAACCACCTCATGCTCTACTGAGCATCTTGCCCACTTCTGTCTAGGATCTGGATAAGACAACATTTGTTTGTTTCCTCAGGAGGTACACTGTCATGTACCTCACTGTCTCATTATTCTGCTAGATTTCTTCTCAACCTGCAAGGTCACTACCCTAAACGAACTGCAATTTCTATGGGGATCTAGAACAAGGACACACTATCCACAAAGGGGCTCTCCTAATATTCAATACTGCTGCCTGCTGGGCATCACTCAGATGTGTCACTAACATTGCAAACTCAACATCAGTCAAAACCCACCAGCCCTAGGCATAACTCTGCTACTCGGCAATACCTTCTTTCCAGTTTTGAAACTTCAGTGCTAACTTTGAATCATCTCTCTAGAGGCCAATCACTTGCCAGGCCCAGTATATTCCTCTGCAATTGTCTTTTTCTCCACCCTCACCACCTGCCCCCACCCACCCGCCATTACAGCCCCACTGTGGTCCCCTTCCTCTCCTGAACTCTTCAAACAGCCCCCTAACTGGTGTTTCCTTCCTTCCTTCTTCCTGCTCCACCTCACCTCACCCATTATATTGCTGCCTGATTGGATTTCCTGCAAAACAGCTCCTACTGGTGTTTATAACCCTCCAGTATTTCCTATTGGTAACAGAACAAAATCAAACCCACAACCTGGTATTCAGGGCCTTCTATCATCTGACTCTTCCTTTTCAATCTGGCATCCTATGCTTCCCTCCCCAGTTCCCTGTGCTCCAGTGCATGGAACTATTTGGGGTTCCCTGTCCAGATCCCTCAATACTCTGCCTCTATACTGGCTATTCCTTCATGCTGGAATCCTCTACCTTCCTGTCATGACTGCATTATCAAACTCTATGCCACCCTTCAATGCCTCACCCAAACATCATCTCCTCCTGGAAGCCTTCCCTGACTCCCAGCCACTTGTCCTTCCACCAGTTGAACTGAATAATTTTATGTGATGTCCGAGAATAACTTGCTCTTCTCTGATATCACATAGCACCATTTTATTGGTAACTACTATTTTCTATCTTGTGTTATAAATGTCTACATAGATCTTGTTTCCCCCACTGGACCATGTGCTCGCTGAAGATGACATCTATGTTCGATGCTCCACTGTCTTCTCCATATTACCTACTACAATATCTAGTACATAATAGATATGCAGACATATTTACCAAGTGAATGAGCAAATTTAAGATGGGTCCAGGCTAATGACACAGAAGCAGCCTGAATGCCCATCAACAGAGGAAAGAATAAAGAAGATGTGGCACATATATACGATGAAATATTACTCAGCCATAAAAAGGAATGAAGTTATGCCATTTGCAGAGACATGACGGACCTAGAAGCTGTCATACAGAGTGAACTAAGTCAAAAAGAGAAAAACAAATATCACATATTAATGCATATGTGTGGAATCTAGAAAAATGGTATAGATGAATCTATTTGCAAAGCAGAAATAGAGACACAGATGTACAGAACAAACAAATGGACACCAAGGGTGGGAGGGGGTGGTGGGAAGAATTGGAAGATTGGGATTGACATATATATACTACCTTGTATACAATGGATTAACTAATGAAAATAGACTATATAGCACAGGAATCCTATTCAATGCTCTCTGATGACAAAGAGGGGATATATGTATACATATAGCTGAATCACTTTGCTGTACAATAGAAACTAATGTAACATTGTAAAGCAACTAAACTCCACTAAAAATGTTAAAAAAAAAAAAAAAGAAAGAAAGAAAGAAAAAGATTGGCACAGGCTATCTTGGATTTGAATCCCAAAGCATACTGACACTGAGATAGTGGATGTGGCATGGGCCATGTCCATAGGACCTGTGATATTCTCCCAAGGATGCTTCCCATTGGTCTATCTAAAACCTCGAGGAATGAGACCACAATTGGGGCTTCACTACCAATGCTTATTCAAGTTTGTTAAATCTATCCTCTTCTCCCTAGAATTCCAATCTCCCTTGGGTTCAAAAATGCCCATGGCTCTGGGCTCACTTCCCTCTTCTCAATGAGTAGAGCTGGAAGATTCTGCTTGCTGGGCCATTCCACACAAAAGAAATAACAAAAATATAGCATCACAATATGGGTTTCTCTCTGAGAAGAACAATATTACTTTATGTTGCCTACAGTAGTCTAAGCACACTGGCAAGCATTTGGACATGACGTTGAGTAGAAATGATGATAAAATGAACATGTAATTCATATTTTAGCAAGGAAATTTTAACTCAGAAATGCACTTTTTGATAAGGGGAAGTGGTCTGTAGCTTGATGAAAGACGGTATATCCTAAGACAACTCCATTTCGAATAGCTCTAGAGAGAAAGATTTAAAGAATGCATGGATATATGTATACCTATAGCTGATTTACACTGTTGTACAGCAGAAATTAACACAACATTGTAAAGCAATTATACTCTAAAATTTTTTTTAATTCTAAAAGATACACACTTATAGATAGATTAGACATAGATATAAATATAGATAAATAGATAGATAGAAAGGATTATAAACAAGGACTTCTGGACAGCACAGGCAATTCTACTCAACACTTTGTCTTAAGCCATATGGGAAGAAAATCCAAAAAAGAATAGATGCATATATATGTACAAGTGAATCAAGTTGCTGTACACCTCAAACACAACATTGTAAATCAACTATTCTCCAATAAAGAACACACGTACCTGGAGTTTCAACTGTGTCCTGCTTTTTGGTTGTTCCCTTTGTGTTAATTTCACAACTTACGTGATAAAAAGTGAAAAGCAAATGATGTTTTTGATGAAGATGAATGGGAAGCTCAATTTTTATCTGAAATGAAAGCAAAATTATACAGAGCATATTGTTTTCTTCGTCAAGTGGGACTGTCAGACCTTTAGCTTTGTTTCATCATATTTTTCCAATGACATAATTTTCTAAATCACAGGTCAAGTGGTCAAATAATAGATATCATTTAAATATATTCCAAATGCCTTTCTGGTCAGTTTCAGTTTGACAATAATATTCTCTTGGGTTGTGAGGGCTGATTTATTACTCTTCCTGGAGAGTTGTGGATTCTCCTGGATTCAACTTTGCAGAAGCATTTTCTGAAACATTGGATCAAAACCACATCCTTAAAGCCCAGAGATACTATGTAATTCAATCTAAGTCAGTGAATCCAATCCATCTACAATGTGCACTGAATTTGAAAACCTGCCGTTTTTTTTTTTTTTTTCAAAATCATTGCCCTCCTCTGCGTGAAAAAAAAAAAAAGCCTTTATGAATAAATGAGCAAGAAGTCCCTGAGGTATTATGGAATCCACAAATTACAGTTGTATAAATTTCTTTAGAGGAAAAACACAGCTTTACTCTTGAATAAATAAGTATCATCATGACACATGAATTTCATGCTAAAAATTAATACTTTAATACAAGCACCTCAAGTAATTTGCCAATCAGAACCCAAGTGAATGTTTTTAATGTCTCCTGGGAAGGATGTGGGAGACAGATCACAGATTTAATTGATTTAACGCACATGCGTGGACCTGCCCAGGAACCCATGCAAGCATACACGCTCACACTCACTTTCCTGGTTAATACATAGCAAATGTTTCAAAAGTCCGTTTCTGGCTTCCTAACATGGATTACTTACTACATGAACAAGCTTTCTCTCTAGTGACTGGCACTGGTTATAGAGAGGAATATATTAAATAGCTTGGTGATGGGACATCTGGCCTAATTATCATTCACACAAGACACGGCTTTGGTGTGATAACTAATTTCTGTTGTAGGTATATTTCACCACAGAATATGCCTATTCACAGCATCTAGACCATCTGGGTATCTAATGCTCTGCTGCACATAAATATGGACACACTCCCTCCCTGGGTGGCAAAAACACATTCCCTGCAAAGGTTGGGGCACTGGACTGAGCAAGTCCCGGGCTGGGGTTTCAGGCCTCCATACTACAGCAGCTGGGCCTGGGGAACCGGGGACAGCAGGGTGGGGGGATGGTTTCTGACCAAGCCAGGGATGGACACATGGAGTCTGAGAAGCAGAAACTGCAGAGCTTCTGGCCTGGGATGCACTCCCAGGCTCCATGGAGACACACGGTTATCAAAGGCAGCCTGCGGATTTGGATAAGCTGTCTATGCACAGACTAGAGGAGGTTTTGACAGAGACACTCAGAGAGACACTGAGAAGGACACAGACACGCAGAGACAGAGAAGTGGGAAGAAAGAGATCCAGGAACAGAATCGGGCAACCTGACTGAAGACAGGTGCTCAGAGGCCGGGAGATAGCCTCTGTCTATATTGCACTGAGGCATTTGGTGCAGCCGATGGGATTCTGGGGGCCCAGCCACACCGCTGTGTCTCTCAGAGCATTTCACTTACAGACAGGCTGCACCCTCCCATGCAGAACTACAGGAGGTAAGAGCTAGGAGGGCCTTCAGAAAACCCCTTCCAAATGTCTTATTTTAAACTCTGGAAATTGGAGACTCAGGGAGGGGAAGTGACCTGCTCAAGGTCATGGAGCCAGCTGATGTCCAAGTGTGGGCTAGAAGTCCTGTTCCAGTCTGGCATTTGTTTCCTATGTTATCCCATGTCAGAGCCCCTTCTATCTGTGGGCCCAGCCTCCACTGTCACCAAAGGGCACCAAGCAGGCAGTGGCCCTTCATTCTGATATGACATTTTCTATTTTCATGTGACTAACCATTCAGGGATTGAAGGTGCAGATGCAAGACTGGAAATGATTCAAACAGAAAAGAAACAACCACCACAGCGTTTTCTCAGTGAGAAAATAATGTATTTTACCTCATCATAGAACTCTGGATTTTGGTTGTGATGTGAGACCACAGCATAAGCATTTGTGGTAAAGACAGACCCTGCAGGTTTTCCATAGATACACTGCAAAAGAAGGAAACAGAGTCACCACTCTCCAAGCTGCTCTTTAAACAGAATGCTAGGGAACCACATACAGTTACAGGCATCTGTGAGCACCGGGTCATGGCCAAGCCCACCCAGCTCTCACCATGAGCCTGTAAATTCCAAATCATTTCCAGTCACTCCAGACACCCCCAGACATCGCATAACTTGGCTCCATGGATGCTGCTGAATTTCCTGCCACCAAAGAAATATAATTTCAACCTAGCTGACAGGAAGTGGCTGAACACTTCTAATCATTTGGAAGGGAAACACTCTCCAGCCAGGCCTGGCAAGCTTACTTCTCTCATGCTATTTGCACTTCTTAATATGAGAAGCTCCTCCTTGGTCGGTCAGCAACATGTGCTGAATGCTCATTGTGCGTGGGCCAGGTAAGGAGTTTTAACAGAACCAACAACAGATCCGTTCCTAGCCTCAAGGAATTAGAAAATGAATGGCCATTAGGCCACAGACAGGCTTACTGTTTTCTCACTTTACAAGCTATACTTTCAGAGTCACCAGCTTGCTGCTACACCAATAAAATGAATGGAAGGCTTTCTAGGGTTCCGTAGAAAGATCCGATTTCATTTCTAGTGTGAGTTTTTCACTTCCATAGGCTTAATACGTTCAAGGATGAATATGGAGTCGATGAGCCAGGCTCCTAATGGCCTCACTCGGGTACTTCAGAGCCAGCCTCCAGGCCAGCTAAGAAATGAAACTGACACTCGCCTGCTCTCCTGAAATATGGTTATGAAGGCAATTTGCAGGAACTGCAGAGAGGTAATCTAAGAATCTTTGAGTATACAAAAGGCTAGTGCACGGGGATGAAAAAAAAACTATTCTCAGCTCCACTGAAGAAGAATCTGAGAACCTACATCTCATTTTAGCCAGGTAATCCTTAATTTAACTTAGGTTTCTCTGTGAAAAAAATCTCTTCTCAAAGATGAGAGCTATTAAACATTCAATGACTTAATCAGGGATATTCCAGCCTCTTTTCCTAGGTGGTTTAAGTGGAAGACTCGCCATCCATCTGTCTGATTTAGGCTCAAGCTAGAGACGTGGGGAGCCAGATAAACACTTTGTGATGGCTAGATGTTCGGACTTCTCTCTCAGGCCTCTGATTCCTGGGCTAAAGAGCCAAAAGTAAAAGGGGGCTATAAAGAGTGAAACTGTAAGGGCACCATAAACTGACAGGTATTTTAAGGATCACAATATCAGATACTGAGATGCTTTTCCTAGATCACTCATTCAAGTTTGGAGGCACCATTTGGCCAGCAACAGACTCGAAGTCATATCTCAGATCAAAGCAGTCATGCTGTGCTACTGTCAGCTTGAAGCCTGTTCAGGTTTCAAGGAGAAAGGAGTTTAAACTCCCCTGATGGTACCACTATAAGCTGTCAGAAGAAAATGACCTTGTGATTGGGCATTGAAGCAAGGCAAAATCCAAGTGGAGCAAAGGCAAAAATTCTGGCATATGCAGCTTACCCTTTTGTAAAGCTATATATACGCTCCTAACATGTTGTGTCATTTCTTAATATTTAACTCAATCTTACCGGTAATGTTTAAGAATAGAAAAGGCAATATTACATTTGTCACTTTACTACATTTTCTTTGACATTTAAGCACATGAAACTTAGCATTTGAAACTACCTAGTACCAAAATGTCTGTCTCTATGAAAAATGCATGCTTATCAATATCACAAACAAACCTTTAGAGCGCTAGCGTCACTTTCATCCGAATCCCGGAATTCCACACAGACCGCAATGTTCCTTGCCTAAAAATGATTCATCATTCAAAATGAGTCACAAAACGAGAAGATTATAAACAAGTGTAACACCCCAAAATGTATAGTTTACCCTGTTTACCTTGGCAAATGTTTTCTGGCTATCATATTTTAATTGCAAGGGATATACATATAGATGGTTTTTGTAAATGGTAAATGGGTAACAGTATTTCGTCATTTCGGGAACAAACTCTTCAACTTCCACAGTAATATTTTGACAATTCTTTTCAAAGGGCTTCAGAGGCACATATGAAGAAGTAATACAATCTATAGCAGAAAAAAAAAAAACAGGCAAAGATGCAACAATTGTTAACACATTCCTGCATTTATAAAAATATATATATACCTGGATTGTGTTCTCAAAGAGCCATTTAACAAACAGAATTCTTAGTGATTGACAAAAACTCATACAGCCACTTCAAGAACCCAGAAGAACAAGTAGGAATAAGTAGCCTGATGCTGATTTTAGTGAAACCCTTCAAACCAGATGCGGATTGCTATTTCATTCTCAACATAGAGTGATTTTCCAAATATAACACATCATAATTTTGACAAATTTAAACTCTGCAAAGAAATCCATTACATTTTTCCTCCTGTGACTGCAATTTAGCTTTTCACTGCAAATTTTTATTAGTATCAGGGAAGTAACAGTAAATTTATGCCAATTAGCTCATGGCTAGTCCCTCTTAAAAAGTTAACGTAGTACAGGTGCAAATTTTCACTTAAGGAATAATGGCAGCCTTCTGAAACTACAGATCTTCAGATGTGTTACCAATAATAAATTCCATCCTCCCGAATGTGGAAAACACAAAGCCTTAGAGAAGTATAGCAGCACATGTTATTGAGGTAGCCACTTGCAGTAAAGGTTATTCATACACTTAAAGGGGCTCTAAGACTGCTGGTCCTTGCTGAAGAGTGATATTGATGGAGAAGAAATATGCACGAGAGTCAGATCTGAGGACATATTTGTCATTGGGTTTGGTTTTCTATGATAGCGATACTTACAATAGAATATCTGGAAGAACAGAGTAAAGGTCCACAGATAAAAGTGATCATTTCACTACCCAGAGTTAACTACTGCTAATATTTTGGCATATTTTCTTGTAGTCTTCTTCCTATGTATGTCTCATCTAACAAACACAAAAGTCTCACTGCATAGAGAACTGTATCCTAGTTGTTGGTATTTTATCTGATATCTTATTTCATGAACTCTTTGTAAACATCATTTTGCAGAGCTGCATACAAGTTTCATGGTATCAGGATCCCATAACTGAACTGAACCACACATGACTGAACCGTGACTGAACCACACTGACAGTGTCGTACTCTTTGGTTGCTTTCAATCCCTTCTGTAATATAGACAACACTTCAAAAAATATCCTATGCATAAACTCCTGTCTACACTTCTTTAGGAAAAAATAATCCATTGAACTCTTAGATGTTTTAACATGCCAATTGCCACTCTCCTACTTACAATCCTTTCGTGACTTCTCATTGTACTTGGGATGAAATTCAGTTTTTTAAGGAGTTACCGTGGTTTTCACAATGCTCTTCATGATGTGATTCTTCCTACTTCTCCTACTTCATTTCCTATCTCCTGTGTTCACATCACACACTAGACTAGAGTCTCATTGGTTCCCTTTGCATCCATACAAACCAAGCTAGCTGCACCTCAAGATCTTTACATGTGACACCCTCAGAGTAGAATGTACAGTCCCAACCATTTCATGCTGGCTGGGCCACATGGTGAGCCTTCCTTAGCCATCCTTTTTGAAAGTAGCCCACCCAAATCAGAGACAGAAATTATTCATTTGCTTTCTTGTTTAAATGTCTGTCACTCCTTCTAGACTGTAATCTCCATACTTTCAGAGCACCTAGTAAGTATTCAATAAAGTTTACTCAATAAATGTTTATTTGGTGAATAAATGGATAGATAGAATGTCAGAATTAGAATGCCTTAGTTACAGACGTTCATGGATGTCTCTTGCCAAACTGTACTCCTACTCGAGATGGGTGATGGTGCCTGGCCAAAACTAAGCCGGCATTAGACAGTTACAGTTTATTTTTTGCAAATTTGATAGATGAACAAAAACATCACAATGCTGAAATATTTACATTTGTGTTAGTGGCATAATTACTGAGACTGGATGTTTTCCAATTATTTACCAGTCATTTTATTTCCTGCAAATTGTCTTTTCTGTCTTCTGTCCATTTTTCTCCTGGGATCATAGATTCTTGTCTTTAGACAAGAAAAGAAATTCTCCTTTTGGATCCCTTCACTGATGAAATTCAGCCAAGGCAAAAGGAGCAGAAACTGACTGGAACACACTCACATCATATATTATACATGAAACAGCATCTGATAAAAATCAACTTAATTTACTTCCTAATCTCTAACTATTCACCATGTGTCCTGGGTTGAATAGTGTCCCACCAAAATTCATGTCCACTGGAAACTCAGAATGTGACCTTATTTGGAAATAGGGCCTTAGCATATGTAATTAGTTAAGATGAGATCATAGTAGATTAAAGTGAAGTCGCTCAGTTGTGTCCGACTGTTTGCGACCCCATGGACTGTAGCCTACCAGGCTTCGTCCATGGGATTTTCCAGGCAAGAGTACTGGAGTGGGGTGCCATTTCCTTCTCCGGGAGATCTTCCCGACCCAGGGATTGAACCCGGGTTTCCTGCATTGCAGGCAGATGCTTTACCGTCTGAACCACCAGGGAAGTCCATATAATAGATTAAGGTGGGCCTTAAATCCAGTGACTGGTGCTCTTAGTAGAAGACCATATGAGGACAGAGGCAGAGATCAGAATGATGCGTCTATAAGCCAAAGGATGCCCAGGCTAGCCAACAGCCACTAGAAGCTAGGAAGAAGAAATTCTTCCTCAGAGCCCTGAGAGAGAGCGTGGCCATGCCGACACCTTGATTTTGACTTCCAGCCTCTAGAAACACAAGAGAAAATTTGTTGTTTTAAGCCACCCAGTTTGTAATACTTTCTTACAGCAGCCCTAGGAAACAAATACACCATGTAAATCTCAAGAAAAATGTTAGGAAGATAAAACACCTGGTAGTTGAGTGCTCTCAAAGCAGGGGGCCTGGGTTCGATCACTAGTCAGGGAACTAGATCCCACATGCCACAACTAAGAGGTCATGCTGCAACTAAGACCTGGCACACTGAAATAAATAAACATTAACAAAATAAAAACCCTGAGATTCAAACGTAGCCTTTTAGGTTTATTTGCAATATGTAAGTTCTTACTTGAAAAATCCACAGGAACACATTCTACTGTGATGTTTAGCTGCCCAGGAATAATCTGCAATTTGGTCTTCTCTGGCCTAGATGTAAAATAAGAATATTTTATATTCAAAAAATATGATTACTAAGTGCACTGGTTACCGTTTATTCAAACTTCCAAATGCTTCCAAATCCAAATGCTCCAACATTTGATTTTTCCCACATATGACTTATATTCATCATTCAAAGAAATTATAATTCATCTATGATATTGATTTACTGCAGTAAATCTAAAACACTTACTTCTTGTATTCCGAGAGCAACTTGAGAATGTCTTCATTGGAAAGCTTGCTACTATCTTGTTTATACAAAGGAGAAAATCTCCCATCCACATCCAGAGAGCCTTGAATATCTTTGAAAATGGGCCTAAAAGAGCAACAGAGGGTTTTTTTTTAAACTTGAAAGTATAGATAAATTAAAGATCAAATAGTGGTGATGGGAACATAAAATGGTGAAACTCTTTTGGAAAATAATTTGGCAGTTTCTCATGAAGTTAAGCACACACCTACCCTCTGATCCTGCGATTCAACTCCTAGGCATATTTCCACATGGTACTTGAATGTTCACAGCAGATTTATTTGTTATGGCCCCAAACTGGCAACCATCCAGATATTCATCAACAAATGAATGGATAAACTAATCGTGGTATATTCTTACAATGGAATACTACTCAGTGAACAACTGATACAACATTATGGATAAAATACAAAAACAGACTGAGAACAAGAAACCATAGGCAAGGTTACATACTGCATGATTCCATTGATATGAAGTCCAGAATAGGTAAAAGTCATCTAAGGTCAGTGGTTGCCTGGCTGGGAGTGGATGGCTGATTGGACAGGGATGTGAGGAACTCTCTGGAGTGATAGAAATGTTCTAGATCTTGGTTGGGGTGGTAGTTATATGACTATATACATCTGTGAAAATTTGTCAAGCTGGACATATAAATGTGCATTTTAATCAGATAAATTATATCTCAGTGAAGCTGATAAAAATTGAATTAGATCTTTAAGATCAACTTATATAGTTTATATCTATAAAATTTCTAATATGAATTAGAATTATTCCCTCCTCCTTCTCTTCTTTCATTTTCAAAGTAGCTATTTTACTGCCAGAACAGGAAGTAATATACAAGTACCCAACACACTGGAAGCAACTATGGCCAAAAGCACAATCTCCCCTGGCAGAGCCTCTGAAAAATGTGGTTAAAGGCACTAACTATCATTCCTACTTCTAAGCATACCTCCTTTATTTTCAGTAAACAGGGGTTTATCACACAGCTTTTAAATATCCCAGCCAAGCCTTTAGAGTCAGTTCCTGTTGCTGCTAACAACCAAAATAATTTAAGAAGAAAAAAAAACAGCATAATTCCACATCAGAACTGGGGATTAAAGCTTCTAACTTTGAAGATTTTATAATTTATTTTTCTACAAGCACATTAGCATCAAGCAGTTACTGATGTGGCCTAAAAAGGGGTGGAGAGCTTGTGCCGTGGCTGTCTATAGTGGGCTCTGAATTCAGGTCCTGTTAGTTCTAAGACCTGCTTACACACATTTAATGTGAACTTAGGCAAGGATTTATTTTTTCATTTCTGTGACTCAAATTCCTCATCTCCAAGATGGGGGAGAAGAGTACCTACCTCTAAAAGAAATATACATTAAGCACGTAGACGTCTGCCTTGTACGTTCATGCATGTTAAGTCTCTTCAGTTGTGTCTGACCCTTTGAAACCCTATGGACTGAAGCCCACCAGCCTCCTCTGTCCGTGAGATTCTCCAAGCAAGAAAACTGGAATGGGTTGCCATTTCCTCCTCCAGGGGATCTTCCCGACCCAGGGATCGAACCTGTGTCTCTTATGACTCCTGCATTGGCATGTAGGTTCTTTACCACTAGCGCCACCTGGGAAGCCCACCTTGTACAGTTAGCACTTAATTACCATAAATATTGGACTGGCCAAAAAGTTCATTCTGGTTTTTAAAACCTGAACGAACTTTCTGACCAATAAGTAACAGCAGCAGCCACTGGAGCATCACTAAGTATGTTTCACCTTCTGGAACAGCTAAGTATACCACCTTCCACTACTCTTTGCCATTGACCTATCCTTGGCTAGCATTTCTTACTAGTTGGCAAAATAAGGACAAGGCGCCTTTTCATCTACCAACATATAACACATTTTGAGACCCTTTCCCAAGTGAAATGATTATAGTAATTGAACAGTTACTGAACTTAAATCTCCTACTCTTATGGTACTCCCCAGCACCCACTGAACATAACTCACTGAATTATTCAGAACATAGTGCCCTTTACCCAGAAGTTCCAGTGATTTGTACAGGCTGTACCATAAACAAGTCAGTGAACTTGTACTTCAAAGGGCGTATAAGCAAGGAATACAGTTTCAGTCATCACTGTAGGTAGACTGGCAAGATTTAGAGAAAAATCATGTAAACCACCATCAGATATGTGGTACAATTAACACACTTCCCAATATACTACCCCTGAAGAAGTTGCCAAATTTGTCATCAGAAAGCAAGAAAATATACTAAGTAATTACACACTTGCACTGAGCAACTACATTTTTTGCCTTCTAGTTTTTAGTATGTTTTTCAGAATTACTTTATGATGGCTTTTCAAAGCATAAACCCAGCCAGCTCTAAAATAGTGGGCACACTGTACATAATTCACTGCAATTTCTGGTTTTCTGGAAAAAAATTCCATCACTTTAGCAAATAAGCTCTGTTTTAAAATGCAATAAAATTAAGTGGTGTCAGTCAGATCAGTAACCCAAGCCAAAGAAAATTTCCCTGAAGCAAGACATTTGAAAAAATGAAAGGGTCTTTGAGGCACAGCAAATTCTAAAAGAAAGAATATTTATATCCTGCTATAGACTGAATGTTTGTGTCACTCCGCTGCCCCTACACCCCCAAATTCATATGTTGAGATCTAATCCCCAAGGTGATGGTATTTGTATGGCCTTTGAGAGGTGATTCAGTCATGAGGATGTAGCCCTTATGAATAGGATTAGTGTCCTTATTAGAGGGCAGAGAGATATCCTGCTCTCATTCCACTATGTGAGACTACAAGGAGAAACTGGTTGTCTAAACCTGGAAAAGAGTCCTCATCAGAACCCAACCATGCACTCTGATCTCAAGTTTCTAACCTCAGAGATTGTCAGAAATGAACGTCTGTTGTTTAAACCACCCAGTCTAACTTGTTATGGCAGCCTGAATGGACTGAGACACATCCGAAGTGTCCCAATATATAACTGGTTTGTCAGAAACAGACTTCTGAATGCTGCTGGCAAGGACAATAGCCCTCAACTTCACACAGGAGCATGAATAGATGGGGCAGAAATACATTGTACAAACCTGGCAGCCCAAGCAAAGGGCATTCTGTATTGTCCAAGGCGGCTACACACTTGCTTAGCTGTCCTGTGCACCTTCTGGGCCGTCTAAGGTTAGAAATAGAGAGATAGGCTCAGATTTGTCCAAACTATCAGAGACTCACCCAGAAAAAAGAATTGCCCTAACTTACTGATATAAAACATCAAAAACTAGGAAAACAAGATACAGAAATAGTTATAAATAAAACACAACACACATCAGCCACCCACTTTTCAAGATAAAAGTATTGCCTAAGGTTATGGATTTTCTCATCAACAGAGCCCTCGTCAAGATATCAGAAGACAAACAAAATAGATGTATGGCATGTTTTGTACTGAAGACTGCTACTGGGAAAAAAAGTAAGCAGTTTTAATGTCTATTTCCTTTCACACATGAGCAGGCATATACTTATCATTCTTGGGTGAAGTTGGTTCTGGGTACTGCTGATCTTTTTACTCCCAAGATAAAAGCCAAATGACCAAGAATCAATGCAATTAGTTTAGCGTGGGCAGGAGCTGCTGTTTGCACAGGCACTGGGAGATGACAAAGGAGATAAACTGCCTATAGAGTCTAAACAGGCTGTGAAATGCTGCCTCTATGCTATCCCTAGGGATACAGAATGATGAAGGCTTTTATCTATATTGTTGAGACTTTTCCCCCCACAAATTAGTCATTCGTCTCCTCAGCATCTCCCACTTAATAACACTATTTTGATCCACAACTAAAGGCTACAAACAACAGACTGACTCATAAATACTCAGAAGCTGGATTGCCGCTAATGAACTATGCCATGAATGCTTTCCGTCTTTGGGCCTGACTTTTCTCATTTATAAAATGAGAGAGGATTAGATCAATAATTTCCAAAAGTTCAGAATTCATGATACAGAAATTTGGAGAATTATCTGGGCCGCCAACTTTTAAGGTTGCCATTTAAAGATTGTGTCTGATTCTTTGTGACCCCGTGGACTGTAGCCCACCAGGCTCCTCTGTCCATGGGGATTCTCCAGGCAAGAATACTGGAGTGGGTTGCCATGCCCTCCTCTAGGCAATCTTCCTACAATCCCTGCCACTTCACACACCAACATTATAGAAAGACAGGTGTGATGTTTAAAAAGTAGGAAGTGCAAAAATCTCAGAATAAACTCCTTCAAATTGAATACCCTGAAGCTTCATGAATGGCTCACTATCTTGTCTTTCTTTTCTCATTTCATCAGAGACAGGGTTAAATTTGAGTACAGTCTGGCATTTGGAAACTGCAGGACTTGGGTCATTTTTACCCTTGTTGCTCTGACATCTTTGGCTAATATGCAGGGCTGGGAATAAAGAAAGAGTAGCTATTTCCAAGGATATAGTGTCAATGAACATATGTTGCCTAAAAGCCTTTAGCTCTGATTTTGATAAACAAGCAAAAATCAGATTGCCATGTAAAAAGGGGAAAAAAAGTCATTTTCAAGCTTAAACGTGCATACTTACAGAGCACACAATATTTTCAGAATATATTGCATGCTGAAAGAATGTTGGTTTTTTTGTTGTTGTTGTTATTGTCTTTCTTTTTAGAGGCATCATTGACACTATCATTTAAAGTATCAATAAAAGGCAAATTTTGCATTTGGCTGAAATGCTCACAAATGATCTTTATAAATACCTTTGCCGGGTCGGAATTTTTGATGTAGGGTTCTGCACAGTGTGTGATGTTTCCTTGGAGAACCTTTTCAATTCTCGCAACCAGGAAAATTTCAGGATGTGGATTCGTCACTGAGAAAATTCCCTGGAAACAAATTCCTTCTGTTAGATTTTTCTTTAATGTAATCCCATGCATACAGTTGCTTGGTTAGTGATTCCTAGCAGTGTGTTTGGCACAGAATATTGATATTCAACATAAGATTATGTCCAGGGCCCTGGTAAGAGATAGCATTTCCATTCATACAGTTTTCAAAGGTCCTGATTGATGTTCCTTTCAACATAGATTTTCAATTTTGTCACCAGTCTCACATCTATTAGTCCCCAAAGCGTAGGTGTCACCCTGACTGCTTAGCCTCTTGTGTTTGGCGGTGTATGCAAGGTGTATCCTTAGGCCTAATCAATACAAGGTGTATTGTTTGGCTTAAAGTAGCATGTGCTAAAATAGCATGCATTGCTGAAGTGGGACGGGACACACATTTTTAAAGTTAGCTGCCTGTAACTCCACTGCAATTCACTCACCCTTAACTACTACTAAAGGTAGCCAAGAAGGATGAAAACACTTTACTATTCTACATAGAATAAAAACTAAATCATCCTATAGAAAAATCTCCTTTGCTGCAGCGGAAGAGCTCTGGTGCTCTCAATGTAAAGGTAGAGGACAGACTATCCAAAAACTCCTTTTGTCCCAAAATAGTTTGTTTCAGGGACTAATGTAGATGCTACCAAGCCCATGTGGAACAACTATACCATCTCATGTCCAGCTCAGCTCTTTCCAAATATAATATATTCCAAATAGCCCGTTAGGTGGTGATGTCTGTTGCTTAAAGGAGCATCACACAAGTGAATTTGAATGGAAAAATCCATCGTCGGGACTCTACCAAGTTTTATTTTGTCTGCTTGGTATATTACCAACTGTGTTAAGATAGTGTGTTCCAGTTTTCAAAGCATTTCAGACTCATGAGCTCATCTGTTGCAGATAGAACTCTCTGAGGTAGACAGGAAAGAAGAGAACACTGAGTAGAGGACACTAAGTAATCCCCCCCAAATCCAAATGGCGTCTAAGGGTCCTGGATTATGGCTGATTCACCTTCGGATTCCCAAGCAGCAACGATGGAAGAAAGTGGTTAAAAGTTGTTCGAGGAGTCAAATTTCCTGGGTTCAAATTCTGGCCCCACTATTTATGGGTTTAGATAAAGTCACATCCTCCCTATAGCTCAGATTTCCCATGTATGAAATGGGCTATGACAAGAGGAATGGTTATTTTGTAATCTTCTTGAGTGGATTCAATGAAGTAATGCACATTAGGTAACTGGTTACCAGAGTAACCCACATCTCAAGGTCACAGAATCCGATTTTTGGTTCTGCCAGCAGCATGCTGCCTGGGTTATGAGATGCAGCTGGCAGAGTGCTGGAGCAACCCACAGAAAGTATGCTGAACAGTGCTTTTGAGCATGATCTCAGGCTTTCGATTGCCACATAACTGTGCTAGATAGCTTTTGTGCACCCTCTCCCTTAGTCTTTGGGAAGATCCCCTTGAGAAGGGAATGGCAAGTCACTCCAGTATTCTTGCCTGGGGAAATTCCATGGAGAGAGGAGCCTGGCAAGCTACAGTCCATGGGGTCACAAAGAATTTGACATGACTGAGCCACTAACATTTTTCACTTTTTTTTCTCGTCTTCATAAAAACCCTCAAACAAAGGCACTACGATACACACTTCTTACAGATTAAGAAACTGAGGCGTAGTGAGGTTCGTGCAGTAAGTGGGTGACGATTGCAGCCAGGGCTTCCAGACAATACAGCCCAGGCTACAGAGCCGCTCAGCCTATCAACACAGGCTCCCATTGTCTCACCTGATAAAGCTGGATGAGAAGAGCAACGCTGCTGACTGCCTCAACTAACATTCACTGAGCACCTTCCGTGCCCAGTACTCCAGCCATTTCCCTACACTGATGCCAGAAACAAACATGATCGTGTCAAAGGATTTGACAATTTGATCAGAGGAAGCTGCTTTGACTGTGTGATCCCCGTGACTACTGCTCTCACTAGCAGCCCCACTGTACTGAGCAAATTCAGTGGGTTGGCACAGGGCCGAGTGCTTTCTGGGATGGGGCACCTTAGACACATGAGAATGCTGAAGCACAGAGATGCTCATTGTTCAACTAACTAGGATTCCGAGGTAGGGAGACACTCTCTGAGGCAGCTCTGCCTTTTGCCCCTTAGCTTCCAGCTCTTCTCCACCCCCCAGAACACAGGGTCGTAGCTAGAGAACACCCTGGAATCCCAGGTGGCCTGGGAGTCTGGCTCTTCAAGACAAGGCCCTCCTTTCCCACCAAGGAGGCATGGCTATCCCTGCCTCTCTTCAGGGTGACTGTCACCCACGTCACTGCCCCCTCCCTCTAAGGAACGGGCCAGGTGTCCCCACTCCAGTTCTTAGTGCTTAGCCCCCCAGGGTGTGGCAGGGCATGTGGTAGCAGTGCCCTTTTTCACTAGCTCCGCACCTGCTGACCCCCAGTGGGGAGCACACAAACAGACTCCCAAGGGTCAGCACCTCCCCCACAACCCCACCCTAGGTCATCTTGAGGGACCCGGGGCACCGAGCTCTATCTGGGCACTTGGGAAGGAACTGTCAGGCAGCTGAGAGTGAAGTGAATGGTCACAGTAGCTGGTTGGTGTCAGGAAGGTAAAACTACTCAATGGGCTCAGCTTCTTCCTATTCTTGTGGTCACCTGTTGCTTCTCAGGAAGCCACTACAGAGAAAGACTCTCCAAGGAGCAGATGGGGAGAGCCTAGAATAGCCCCCAAGCACCACCATCCACCAAGCCCTGGGAGTGGGTGGCCTCTTCCTATAGATCCTGCTGCCGCTTGAACAGCCTTGCTGTAGGGGTGGGGTCTTCACACTTTCCACAAGTGCCAGGGAAGTGCCATGTCCCTCTCTAGGGTGAGAGGGAAGCAGAATGGCAGGAAGGGAGGGGCAGGAAGGGGGAAGCTGCACTCTGGGGCCTGTTAGAGCCAGATTCAGGTCCTGTTCCTCACCATTGTAGCTCTGGGACCTTGAATGAGTCACCTGGTTGCTCCGTGCCTCAGTTTCCTCATCTGTAAAATAGGGATAGGAATAGGACCTATCTACTTTACTAGGGTGTGGTAAGAATCAAATGACTTCATACAAGGACTTCTCTGGTGGTCCAGTGGCTATGATCCCACACTCCCAATGAAGGGGGCCTGGGTTCAACTGCTACAACTAAAGATCCCACATTCCACATGCTAAGACCTGGCACAGCTAAATAAATAAATATTAAGTAAAAATAAATGACTTCATATGGATAAAGTACCTAGAGGAAGACCGAAAAAAAATATTGCTGGAAAAAAAAAATCAATGAGCTCAGATTAGTGTTCAGATCTGCTAATATTGTCTCTCCCTATACACTACTGCATCCTAGTCCTAAATGGAAGAAGTTGAAGAAAAAGACTTCTTCAAAAGGGAATGTTCAACTATTTGAAGTAAATGACCACTTCCTGGTATCTTTACTGGATCTGGGAAAAGAGTACAAAATGATAAAGCCATTTGAGGCCACTTCCATTCATTCTCACCTCTGCAGCTCTCATCTACTCCTTTGAAACCTCCCTGAGGTCCCACAACTTCTGTGCCATCTTCTAAGTCAACTTTCAACCCCTGAAGCCTCCTCACATTCCAAACCCCTCCACTCCCATTGTGTTATACATCAGTTCAGTTCAGTTCAGTCTCTCAGTCATGTCTAGCCCTTTGCAACCTCATGGACTACAGCACGCCAGGCCTCCCTGTCCATCACCAACTCCCGGAGTTTACTCAAACTCATGTCCATTGAGTCAGTGATGCCATCCAACCATCTCATCCTCTGTCATCCCCTTCTCCTCCCGCCCTCAATCTTTCCCAGCATCAGGGTCTTTTCAAATGAGTCAGTTCTTCACATCAGGTGACCAAAGTACTGGAGTTTCGGTTTCAGCATCAGTCCTTCCAATGAATACTCAGGACTGATTTCCTTTAGGATGGACTGGTTGGATCTCCTTGCAGTCCAAGGGACTCTCAAGCATCTTCTCCAACACCACAGTTCAAAAGCATCAATTCTTCAGCCCTCGGTTTTCTTTATAGTCCAACTCTCACATTCATACATGACTACTGGAAAAACCATAGCTTTGACTAGACGGATTTTGTTGCAAAATGATGTCTCTGCTTTTTAATATCCTGTCTAGGTTGGTCATAACTTTTCTTCTAAGGAGCAAGCGTCTTTTAATAATATGGCTGCAGTCACCATCTGGAGTGATTTTGGAGCCCCAAAAAATAAAGTCTGACACTGTTTCCACTATTTCCCCATCTATTTTCCATGAAGTGATGAGACCAGATGCCATGATCTTAGTTTTCTGAATGTTGAGTTTTAAGCCAACATTTTCACTCTCCTCTTTCACTTTCATCAACAGACTCTTTAGGAGTTCTTCACTTTCTGCCATAAGGGTGGTGTCATCTGCATATCTGGGGTTATTGATATTTCTCCCGGCAATCTTGATTCCAGACTGTGCTTCATCAAGTCCAGCATTTCTCATGATATACTCTGCATATAAGTTAAATAAGCAAGGTGACAATATACAGCCTTGACATAGTCCTTTCCCTATTTGGAATCAGTCTGTTGTTCCATGTCCAGTTCTAACTGTTGCTTCCTAATCTGCATACAAGATTTCTCAGGAGGCAGGTCAGGTGGTCTGGGATTCCCATCTCTTTAAGAATTTTCCACAGTTTATTGTGATCCACACAGTCAAAGGCTTTGGCGTAGTCAATAAAGAAGAAATAGATGCTTTTCTGGAACTCTCTTGCTTTTTCAATGATTCAACAGACGTTAGCAATTTGATCTCTGGTTCCTCTCCCTTTTCTAAAACCAGCTTGAACATCTGGAAGTTCACGGTTCACGTACTGTTGAAGCCCGGCTTGGAGAATTTTGAGCATTACTTTCCTAGCATGTGAGATGAGTGCAATTGTGCAGTAGTTTGAGCATTCTTTGGCATTGCCTTTCTTTGGGATTGGAATGAAAACTGACCTTTTCCAGTCCTGTGGCCACTGCTGAGTTTTCTAAATTTGCTGGCATATTGAGTGTAGCACTTTCACAGCATCATCTTTTAGGATTTGAATTAGCTCAACTGGAATTCCATCACCTCCACTAGCTTTGTTCTTAGTGATGCTTTCTAAGGCCCACTTGACCTCACATTCCAGGATGTCTGGCTCTAGGTGAGTGATCACACCATCATGATTATCTGGGTCCTGAAGATTGTTTTTGTATAGTTCTTTTGTGTATTCTTGCCACCTCTTCTTAATATCTTCTGCTTCTGTTAGGTTCATACCATTTCTGTCCTTTATTCATCTGTCCTTTATTTATCTGATACAGATTTGCCCTGAGAGTCCAGGAGACTCTGGCAGAGGCGTGGGTCAGTGATGGCCTGCTGCAGGGTTGGAGGTACTGAGTGCAGCAGAGCATGCATTGGATCTTTTGAAGGAGGTCACCATTATCTTCATTACCTGCGCCATAGTTTGGCCCCAGGTAAATAATAGGGAGGGAACACAGCCCCATCCACCAACAGAAAATTGGATTACAGATTTACTGAGGACACCCTGCCCATCAGAACAAGACCCAATTTCCCTCTCAGTCAGTCTTTCCCATCAGGAAGCTTCCATGAGCCTCTTATCCTTCTCCATCAGAGAGCAGACAGACTGAAAACCACAATCACAGAAAACTAACCAATCTGATCACATGGACCACATCCTTGTTTAATTCAATGAAACTATGAGCCATGCCATGTAGGGCCACCCAAGATGGACGGGTCATGGTGAAGAGTTTTGACAAAAGGCGATTCACTGGCGAAAGAAATGGCAAACTACTTCAGTTATTCTTGCCTTGAGAACCCCAAGAACAGTATGAAAAGGCAAAAAGATAGGACACTGAAAGATGAACTCCCGAGGTTGGTAGGTGCCCAATATGCTACTGGACATCAGTGGAGAAATAACTCCAGAAAGAATGAAGAGACAGAGCCAAAGCAAATACAACACCCAGTTGTGGATGTGACTGGTCATGGAAGCAAAGTCTGATGCTATAAAGAGCAATATTGCATAGGAACCTGGAATGTTAGGTTCATGAATCAAGGCAAATTGGAAGTGGTCAAACAGGAGATGGCAAGAGTGAATGTCGACATTCTAGGAATCAGCAAACTAAAATGGACTGGAATGGGTGAATTTAACTCAGATGATCATTATATCTACTACTGTGGGCATGAATCCCTTAGAAGAAATGGAGTAGCCATAATAGTCACAAAAGAGTCTGAAATGCACTACTTGGATGCAATCTTTCTAAAAAACGACAGAATGATCTCTATTCGTTTCCAAGGCAAACCATTCAATATCACAGTAATCCAAGTCTATGCCCCAACCAGTAATGCTGAAGAAGTTGAAGTTGAACAGTTCTGTGAAGACCTACAAGACCTTCTAGAACTAACACCCAAAAATGATGTCCTTTTCATTATAGGGGGCTGGAATGCAAAAATAGGAAGTCAAGAAATACCTGGAGTAACAGGCAAATTTGGCCTAGGTGTACAGAATGAAGCAGGGCAAAGGCTAATAGAGTTTTGCCAAGAAAACACATTGGTCATAGCAAACACCATCTTCCAACAACACAAGAGAAGACTCTGCATATGGACATCACCAGATGGTCAGCACCGAAATCAGACTGATTATATTCTTTGCAGCCAAAGATGGAGAAGCTCTATACTGTCAGCAAAAAACAAGACTGGGAGCAGACTGTGGCTCAGATCATGAACTCCTTATTGCCAAATTCAGACTTAAATTGAAGAAAGTAGGGAAAACCACTAGACCATTCAGGTATGACCTAAATCAAATCCCTTATGATTATACAGTGAAAGTGACAAATAGATTCAAGGGATTAGATCTGATAGATGGAGTGCCTGAAGAACTATGGACAGAGATTCCTGACATTGTACAGGAGGCAGTGATCAAGATCATCGCTATGAAAAAGAAATGCAAAAAGGCAAAATGGTTGTCTGAGGAGGCCTTACAAATAGCTGTGAAAAGAAGAGAAGTGAAAAGCAAAGGAAAAAAGGAAAGATATACCCATCTGAATGCAGAGTTCCAAAGAATAGCAAGGAGAGATAAGAAAGCCTTCCTCAGTGATCAATGTGTTATACATATCAGCATTTAATTACATTCTGCCTAGTTTTGTTGCCTGAGGTCTTTCAAACAGACCTAGGTTCAAATCCCGCCTTCACCACTACTGGCTTTGCCATGGTAGGCAGCTTACTTAGCCTCCCTGATTTGCAAACCAGTCATAATTATATTTTACAAGACAATCATGTTTACATGAGACATCAGTGGAAGATTCTAGCACACAAGAGATATTAAAAAAATGTTGATTTTCTTCCAAACTGGGTTATAAATGGCATGACATCTGAAACTACAATTCAAACTTCTTGCGTTGAACAGACAGCTGAACACATTGAAGTAAGGCAGCAAATATATCATTGGCTTACAAGGACTTATTTGGAATTGTGTGGAAAATTTTCAACATATAATTCAATAGCAGGTTCTCGAATACTTATAATACTGTTTTGCTCAATCCCTCTTTTAGAAGCACAGGCCATCAGAGTGGAATGTTCATATATGTGACAACCACAGTCGAGTAACAACCCAGGAGAATGAGGGATAACATGGGGAAAAACCACCACAGATCCACAGCCCATAGAGGGGAGTGACAACACATGTCAGGTCCCCTACTTTTGGGCAATCTGTATCAATGAGCATAATCTTTGACACCGAAATGCCCCATGCTTAAAATTTATTCTAGGGAGATAATACAAATGAGCTACAAGGATGCAATAATGCAGCATTATTTATGATATGTCAAAATTAGAAATATCCTAATAAGCTAAATCACCATATCATTCTTTAATAAGAATGTAACTGATCCAGAGAGTGATATAGGATGATAAACATGATGGTCAATGAATACAGTAGGTATAAAACAGCAGGACTATAATACAGTTCGTAAGAGTACACATAATGTATATGTGTTTATATATACATAACAGAGATATTTAGAAAAATGTTGGCCAAAATGTTAATAGTTATCATTTATGGGTGGTGACTTTTTATTTTATTCTTTAGTACTTTTTGTATTCTTTGAATTTTCTACATAATAATGTATTTATCTTTTTAATCAGGAAAAAAAGTACCTTTTTTTTAAAAATCGGGGAATAACTGTTTTACAATGTTGTCTTGGTTTCTGCTATACAATGCAAATCAGCCATAATTATATATATGTCTCCTTCCTCTAGAGCCTCCCTCCCCCCTCCCATGCCACTTCTCTAGGTCATCACAGAGCGCGAGGCTGGGCTCCCTGTTTTATATATACAGCAGCTTCCCACTAGCTAGCTATCTTCCACATGATAGTGTATATATGTCAGTGCCACTTTCTCAATTCGTCCCACCCTCTCCTTCCCCTGCTGCGTCCACAAGTCAATTCTCTACGTCTGCATCTCTACTCCTTCCCTGCAAATGGGTTCATCAGTACTATTTTTCTAGATTTCATATATATATGTGTGTGTTAATATATGATATTTGTTTTTCTCTTTCTGACTTACTTCATTCTATAGAACAGGCTCCAGGTTCACCCACCTCACTACAACTGACTCAAATTCGTTCCTTTTTATGGCTGAGTAATATTGCATTATATACATGGTTGGTGGGAATGTGAATTGATACAGCCACTACAGAGAACAATATGGAAATTCCTTTAAAAACTAGGGATACAACTACCATATGACCAAGCAATCCCACTAATAGGGCATGTATCCTGAGAAAACCACGATTCTAAAAGACACGTGCTTCCCTGGTGGCTCAGCTGGTAAAGAATCTGCCTGCAATGTGGGAGACCTGGGTTCGATCTCTGGGATGGGAAGATCACCTGGAGAAGGGAAAGGCTACCCACTCCAGTATTCTGGCCTGGAGAATTCCATGGACTCTATAGTCCATGGGGTCGTAAAGAGTCGGACACAACTGAGCGACTCTCACTTTCTTTTCAAAAGACACATGCACCCAAAGTTCATTGCAGCACTATTTACAATAGCCAGGATGTGGAAGGAATAACATTTTTATTTGAGGTAAAATAAATCTCCTTACAAAGTGAGCTGCTTTGTTCTGCTTCTTCCTGCTTTAGTTCTCTGCAACACTCTAATTTCCTTTCAGTTGCAAAAGTCTAAAAGGCAGACTATCAGTTCTGCTCTGCCTAACCTCTTAAGGCCTCTGGTCTGATCAGAGGTCAAAATGCAAGGGAACTGTTTGGCTCCTTCTAAAGGGGATTCTTTGTATCAGATAGGACGGCTGTGACATAAGAACTCCTTGTGTAAGGACTGTTTATGCTTCATTAAAGCTACCTACTCGAAATGGGAATGGGAAAGGGAAGGTTATTTTAGGGTCAACTTTTTCTTCAAAGAAAACAGCATTTCAGGTACTTATTGCCTTGCTCAAAAGTATGTGCATGAGTCCAGGGGTGTGTCTGTGTCATCTGCATTCCATCTCACAAAATACTTCCTTTGAGATTCCCATCACGTCCCACTTCACTAGGGTATTATTAGCATATTTGCCGTTTTCCCTTTTATCCCCTCCAACTTCAGCCACCAGAAAAACAGCTATACACAGACCCTACAAAAGACGGAATGCCCATGAAAACATTAAAATATTGGCCTGAAACTATGCAAGAACCCAAGGGTCTTTCTGTTTCTTATTCTGAACGTGCTACCAAGGCTAAAAGATTGAAACATGTAAAATATCATGTATGAAACGAGTTGCCAGTCCAGGTTTGATGCACGATACTGGATGCTTGGGGCTGGTGCACTGGGACGACCCAGAGGGATGGTATGGGAAGGGAGGAGGGAGGAGGGTTCAGGATGTGGAACACATGTATACCTGTGGCGGATTCATTTTGATATTTGGCAAAACTAATACAATTTTGTAAAGTTTAAAAATAATATAAAATTTTTAAAAAAAAGGCTAAAAGATTCCTTACCTGCTTTATGAAGCGTAACTGAGATTCAGCAATTCCGTGAATGAAAGACTCAGGTGAAGAGCCTCTTGGAGTACCATCAGTAGCTGGTTGGCTTGAAGGGCCCCACAGCATTTCACGGACAGATGGGGGATTCAAGTCTACATGGAAGTCAGCTGAAATCTTACAGTTGTTCTTCACATCAAACAAGGCAAGATTAATAAAAAAGGGTTCAACCTGGGAATGAAAACCATTACATTTTTAAACAATGACTTTTATTTTAGGTGGGATGGGGGAGGGACACAAATTACAGAACTTTTTTTTTTTGTTGTTCTTCAAGTTTCTGTGATTACAGTTCCTTTCTGAGTTCAATATTCAGCTAAAAGTGTATTATGGCTCATTTGCATATGAGAAAGAGCTTTCTAAATAACAGACTCTCAAATTGTAACTTTTGTCCTGTGTAATTTCATAAGTTACAAATTTTTTTAAATGAGTAGAAATCGGAAGCCACACTTAAAGAACATCAATTATTCTATGAATAAATTTTAATTCTCCATAGGCTTATTGAAATTACCTAAAAATAATGCCAATATTACACAGTAGAAATAAATCTTCCCTTTTTCTATATTACAGCTTACTGGATTATACATTTAATAAGAGCTAATATCAGTCAAAATCAAATTACTTGACAAAAGCTTTGTCCCATCAGCATTTTGGAAGACATGATTCCTCTCTACAGATGGCATTTGAAAGCTGGTCACAAAGAGAAATTTCATGCCAGATGGCATAAAGATTAACCCTCTACACACCGAGAGTCTGCTAGTGCATCTCAGCTACTTCATAAGAGAATAAATAATCACTGGATACTTTTCAAACATAAACTAGAACTCCCTTACCCCCCCAAAAAAAAAGAAAACAAAAAAAGGTGAACAGAAAATGCAGTCTTTTGGGCGATTTTACATTCATAGTTTCAAGTATTCCTAAGCAGCTCAAATGATCTGTGACAGCTAATAATTAGAATTTTCTGTGCAGAACACAATGAATTTACTCTATGAGAATAGTGAGTGAGACAAGCTGACTGAACAGCCTCTGTGTTCCTTCATGATTTTGGTGTTCCTTATTCATGGCTATGAGTCAATTTCACAGAAGTCATATTCTCTAGTAAAATTTACAAATTTGAGGACTTTCTAGGTTCTGGAGATATGTCCCTCCTGAAGGTCAAGAGCCTACCTACTCTGCTATTTTGAATAGGTAAGACTTTCATGAATCCTCTCAAGATGAAAACATATTCCTATCCTGGCAAAAGAAAGACAAATAAAATTCTTCCATGTCAAATTTATTATAACATGTAGCAATGGAATTTTCACCCAGTAAATTAGTTCTCAGCAAAACAAAACAAAACAAAACAGTAGTTTCTTTAATGTACTGGTTTAAGGGAGGTAGAAGAAAAAGTCATACATACGTTTGTGGGTGGTCCTTTTGCATTGTCTCCAACTTGACCCAAGATATTGAACATTAAATCATGGCAATTTACCAAGAAACGTTTATTGCACTTTTCCTCAAATGGCTTTATATCAGGTTCAATTCCTGAAAAGTCCAACCTCTAAAAAACAGATAATATGAATCATTTCTCTCCCAAAATAGAATTCACATGAATTCACATAGATCTCTAAGCAAAACTTGCAAAATCTAACAGATCTCTGTCCATTCTTCATTTGAACTCTTAATTTTTTTCATTCAATGAGCCTTTGTAGCGTTCTTACACTAAGGTTCTAACACTGAAATAAATCCCTGCCTCACTCCTGACCCTGCTCCTCTGATTTCATCTCCTACCACTCAAGCCTGCCCCCTCCCTCTGTTTCAGCTCCACCAGCCTCTTTGGTTATTTTTCCAGCACACAAAGTACACTCCCACCTCAGGACCTTTGAACTTGCTGTTCTGTCAGGAACTCTCTTCCCCCAAGATAGATGCATGGTTTACTCCCTCATTTCATTCAAGTCTCTAATCAGTCCCAAAGAGAGACTTTCCTTAACTCCCTATATAGAATTATATACTCTCTGACAGCCTATACTCCCTTTCCTTAATTAAGTTTCTAACATTATTTTTAACATTTACTTCATTATTTATTGTTTGTCCTCCCCACAAAATACTGTGTTCCAGGATGGTAGGAATTTTGTTTCTTTTCTGAGCTGTGCATGAAACAAATTTGACATGAATGGATATGGGAGGCAAGAATAATACCATGGCCTCTAACTTGGAAGATTCAGTAGATTGTGATGTTATAAACTTAGTTGTGAAATAAAAATGAATAGCAGATTTAAGGGGAGGGTGAATAGAGACAATGACTTCAGTTTAGGATATGCTGAGTTTGAAAGGATACAAGTAACTGGTTAGAAAATAGGAAAGGTGTGGGTTGGAGATCTGGATTTCAGAATCAGTGGCAACTAGGATGAGGAGGATGAGGCTGGAACCCTGGGGACCACCTACACTGAAATGATGGACAGAGGGTGAGGCGTGTACATAGGAAACAAGACCGCTGAGCTCAGCTTCTAACAGAGCTGGAGGATGAATCCTGGCTGCCACTGAGATATATTTTTTAAATTATTCGTACTTCAAAAAAAGTTTAAAAGAAGATACTGAGAGTCAAGAAATTCCTCCAAGCAGGGGAAGAATCTGTCCCCCTCCCCCGCCCCAAAGAAACTCACTGAATCCCCCTTCAGCTCACCCAGCTCAGGCGATCTGAGTTCATCTGTTCATTCTGATTGTCTGAACAGATTCACATTCTGTTCACAAATGTAAGAAAAAGTATAGACTGTGGCACAACTTACTATACTTTCAATAAGACCAGAGAGAGGGTAGATGGGAAGTGACTGGATGAATCTGAGCAGAATATATTGCCAGTATGGAAAAGTCAAGCCAAGAAACACAAGAATTTTTCTCAATTGCCTGAGTAATTCAAGCCAAAACAGGTATTGTGCCTGAAGAGTCTTAGATAATTATAGCTGTTCTGACCTTGCCTGCGTCACTGACAAAACTCCCCTTAAAAGGGCCTAAAGTATAAGATTCGTACCTGAAAGCATAATTTTTTCCCCTAGAGTCTATTTATCTACAAATGTGTGGGACTAGACAGCTCCCTCTTGAACACTTATCTATCTGTGGAGCCAGCAAAGGCAAGTCATTGCCATGGAGATCAATTCTAATTTCCGCCCATTTATCTGCTCTCCTTTGGAGCTTACTCAGACAGTGGAATGTGAAGGAAAACTGGACTAAACCACTCCAGCCCCCTTTCTCTTCTGAGGCCTGTGCGTGCAAATGTGGGGACATACGGCCTTCCCTAGGAGTTCAAAGTCAGAACCATCTCCTTCAGTCAGTGTTTCTTTATTCTCTACAGTCAGTGGTAGAAAACTCGTCTCTGGGCACTGAACTCTGACCATAAGGGAAGGCTGATATTATCGGATGGCACTGCCTACCTAGAAATGTACACACAACCTGGATTTCTCTGTGGTAAAATTGGCCTTCCATAATTAACACTGAATTCAATTTTTGCTCAAACTTTCATCCCAACTGTAAATTTTTCTCTCACTGTAGCTCACTGATAAACAAACATAAAATCAGTTCTGTTCCATGACCACAAAAACACTACACCACAAATTTTTTAAAGACATTGGATGGAGTTTCAACCACAGTCAATTGGCTTCTTTGTATACAATCAAAGAGTCTGACATGTTCAATTAGAGTGCAATCAAGATGGCGGGGGGTGGGGTGCATGGGACAACAAGTGAATCAAAGGCTCAGACATGGTTCAAATGAGTAAATTTCTGAATGAATATCTTAGAACTACATTCCCAAGGCCTGCTATACACTTTCTGGAAAAAAATTATAGAACTTACACAAATAATATAATAGTGCTATGGGGGAAAAATATGAAACATTTAAAATGAATTTTCCCCAGATAATTTTATTTTTTCATGTGGTATTTTTATTAAGGAAAAACTTCTGCATTATTGATAGACTACATACTTTTTCCATTTCAGACTAAAAGAATTTTAGTTATAAAAATGTCTGAAGCAAAAGAAACACAATCTATCTTCCCAAAATTATTTTATATTTTATTGCTACATATTCACTGAGAAAAAAAAAACTATAATGCTTATATAATGCATACTATTTTAAAATTCCATAGAGAAAACCCCTTCATGGATCACAGCCTTGTCATGGCAAAGAGGCTTGCGTAACTCTGTGAATCTATGAGCCATGCCATGTAGGACCAACCAAGACAAACAGGACAGGGTGAAGAGTTCTGACAAAATGTGGTCTACTAGAGGAAGAATGGCAACCCACTCCAGTATTCTTGCCATGAGAACTCCATGAATGGTAGTAAAAGGCAAAAACATATGAAACCAGAAGATGAGCCCCCCAGATCAGAAGCTGTCCAATATGCTATTGGGGAAGAGCAGAGGGCAATTACTAATAGCTCCAGAAAGAATGAAGAGGCTGGGCCAAAATGGAAACAACACTCAGCTCTGGATATGTCTGGTGGTGAAAGTAAAGTCCAATGCTATAAAGAACAATATTGAATAGAAAATCAAGGTAAATTGGAGGTGGTCAAGCAGAAAGAGGATGGCAAGAGTGAACATCAACATTTTAGGAATCAATGAACTAAAATGGACGGGAATGGGTGATTTAACTCAGATGGCCATTATATCTACTACTGTGGGCAAGAATCCTTTAGAAGAAATGGAGTAACCCTCATAGTCAACAAAAGAATGTGAAATGCTGAGACATTACTTTACTGACAAAGGTCTGTATAGTCAAACCTATGGTTTTTCCAGTAGTTGTGTACAGATGGAAAAAGCTGGACCATAAAGAAAGCTAAGTGCAGAAAAATTGATGCTTTTGAATTGTGGTGCTGGAGAAGACTCTTGAGAGTACCTTGGACAGCAAGGAGATGAAACCAGTCAATCCTAAAGGAAATCAATCCAGAATATTCATTGGAAGGACTGATGCTGCAGCTGAAGCTACAATACTTTGGCCACCTGACACAAAGAGCCAACTCATTGGAAAAAAAACCCTGATGCTAGGAAAGATTGAAGGCAAAAGGAGAAGGGGGTGGCGGAAGATGAGATGGCTAGAATGGACATGAATTTGCTCAAACTCTGGGAGACAGTGGAGGACAGATGAGCCTGACTTGCTGCAGTCCATGGGGTTGCAAAGTGTCAGAGAGTACTTAACAACTGAACAACAATATGTAGAAAAACTGAAAAGAAAACCAAAAGATTCATCTTCCCTCAAGTATTTTATTTTCATGTGAAGTATTTTCTATTAAGAAAAATATCTGTAACATTTAGACATGGTAGAAGTTTACCATTTTTAAAAATTGGTAATTTAATTGGAAAATATCATGGAATTACCTAAATCAGAAGAAAATATGAAAAAGAATAGATACATGTATATGTATAACTGAATCACTCTGTTGTACACCTGAAACTAACACAACATTGTTAATCAACTATACACAAATATAAAATATAAATTAAAAAATAAAAGGTAAAGAGAATCATGGAACTAAATATTAACTACATATTTAGTAGTATCTTAGTACTAAAAGTGCCTCACTCTCGTGAAAGAGACTAAAATACACATGTGCATGTAAATTTGCACTTTCCTGGATCGCTTTCCCTCTGAAGTGAGATTAAACCAGGCATGAAAATTATCCCAGTTCTACAGGCCTACATCAAAAATGGAAAATAAACATGTCTCATATGACGTGGTATTCCTTATACTATACATTTTCACTGATACTGGATCACAATTGTATTTAATGTGTTAAAAGCACTGAAACCATTGTTAAAGATTCTTTAATTTATTGACTTTGAAGAGTAAGATGAAGTGAAAACAATATAAAGAATTGAGAGGAATATATATATACACACACATATATACAGTTCCAAACTATTTGTATATTTTCAGCCCTCCTAGTGAAATTAGTTATTAAGCTACCTATTCAAAGAAACCAAGACAAAAAAATATAAAGCAATAAATATATGCCCAGTAGTTCAAAAATCAGTGATTTAAACATTTCAGACACTGTTTATCTGAATAAGCAACAATTATTTAAAGCAATATATCATTAATACCTGAACTTCTGAATCAAAAGAAAAGAGATTCTGTCTTCCATCTCCTCTACTGAGCTTGTTTAGTTGTTCAGTTTCTCTTCCATACTAAAATTGAAACAGACATATATATATATATATATATATATATATATACACACACACACACACACACATATACACGTGTTGATCATTACTTCATTTCCTTCAAAACAGTATTAAATGCCATTTAATGATCTAGTTTATGAGAAACTAGCAACTTGACACAGCTTCAAATATACACTCTTCTCTACTTCCAAGTACTTAAGGTGGATAAAGAATGCTTGCTGTGCAGAGTTACAGTCATCAACCTGTGCTATTAATCAAGTATTTACACTTTCTATACACTTTTTTAAGACCAAGAATATTATTCAACCCATAGTACAAAAAAGAAATACAAGAGACTTGTGATATAAAAGATAATTAACAAGAGAACTAATCCATGGTGCTACTCATCCATGATATATATAATATATATATATATATAAATCCATGAGTATATATGTTTTATATATATATATATGTATATTATATACAATTCTGATTCTATCACTTTAGGAAAAAAACATAATGGGCTCTATGGTCTGAAATAACAAAGACTCAAAGGGAACACATTAAAATCTACAGGGGATCATGAGTGTGTTTCAAAATTTTTGAAAATATATTAACATTGAAGCTTAAGAGAATGGTAAATTTAAAACAGAAAAAAGTAACATCTAAATCTGTATAAGTTAATAGCTCAGGAGGAGGAATAAAGTAAAAATATAAATAGGTTTGGCAAGGATTTAAATGGAGAAATAGGGTATAACCTCCTAATCTAGTATAGAGTCCACAGAATAAAATATGTAACCTAGTAAGACAGACACGATAATCACCTCTACACTTTCAAAGCTGGCTCATTTCAAACACCAAAGAACAGAGTAATCAACACAAATGATGTCTGTTAACCAAAATCCTTATCTGATAAAATTATTCATATACATATAGATAGGCATTCACATACAGACAGACTCTGATTTTCATATGAAATTAACATATACAAACCATTAGACTGAATATAATGTTCAATCTGCATCAATAGCTCCTTGAATGAATAATATTTAGTGTATGAATGACATATAGTAATTAAACTGAATGTGGAGAAGGAAATAGCAACCCCCTCCAGTATTCTTCCCTGGGAAATCCCATGGACAGTAGGAGGCTGGTGGGCTACAGTCCATGGGGTCCTAAAAAAGTCCGATATGACATAGCGACTAAACCAGAACAATACACTTAATAAGAAATAGCAGATAAAATTAATATTCATTAGAATCTAGTAGCATTTCTTGGAACCTAGGGAAAAAAAAATAACACTTTCCAAACTGTTAGTTGGTACTGAGCAGGTCCAACTTGAGCAGTGTACTTGTCTTTTGTAATCTCTACCTGTTTCACTAATTTGTTGTGATTTTTAACTTAGAAATGACATTGTCAAATGGAATCCAGCATTACAGCCTTAATATGCAGGATTAACACTGTCTCACTTGAAGGTAAGTTGCGATAACAAAGGTGTACCTTCATCAGTTCCGGATGCATGCTCCTTTCCAAACTGGCCATGATGTTCTCGGCTTTTCCTTGGCTGCTAGGTTCATCATCTGAAAATTCATTAAAAGCAGATGTTCTAAACCATGCAGACCATTAACAATCACCTAAGAAGAATATCCTAACTATCTCTCTCTCCCACCCCAATCTCTCCTACTAGATTTATTACAAAGAATTTTGATTATGAAAGCACTGGGAAAACTTTAATGGACTTTTGAAAATCTGCCATGAATCCCCTATCTGTTTTCAGTCTGGTTATATATCATATGTCAGAGCCAATGGAGCATCAACTCTTTAAAAAAAAGAAAAACCTATCAACCTCCACAGTCACTTTTAATGAAGAAGTAGGTCAACCCTCACGATTAAGAGTTCTATATTCACCCTACACAAAGGACATTCCCATGGATTAAACACAAGGGCTTTACCTCAATAACGAATTATTAAAAAAATTCTGACCTTGTGATATTTCCACCGTCTCCTTTTTCTCTTGCACTAAACTGTCGGTATTGATCTGAATAATCTTTTTCAAAGTTATCAACCATTCCTCCATTTCCTGCTCAGTTTCAGCAGCCAGATAATGGCTATACTTATCTAGCATCTTGAGTTCAAAAGCATGACGGCGCATTTTGGGGCACTGGAGGGAAAAAAAAAGAGGTATGTGTTCAGTTAGTTTAGTTACCCTTTTAATATTAGATTTCATTAGTTTATTTTTACCTCAGCTCAGCACACATGTATGTCAATACTTTCATGAAAGAATTGCTTCTTTCAACAAGGAATAGAAATTCCAAGACAATGTAAAGACCATGTCAAACATCTTTTTTATTCCCCTTAGTATTGAGCACTGGAGAAGGAAATGGCAACCCACTCCAGTATTCTTACCTGGAGAATCCCATGGACAGAGGAGCCTGGTGGGCTGCAGTCCATGGGGTCATGAGAGTCGGACACGACTTAGCGACCAAACCACCACCAGTACTGAACACGGAAGTATAAACACAAAGCTGATATAAAATACTACATGTTGAGTGGGTATTATCATTTAAGGCCTTCTGACATCCTTCACATTTAAATAATCAAACTAACTCGACAAAAATAAGCCAATGTTTTACTATTTGCACCCTGCTGGAAGTTTTCCTGACATATTTATAGATTTTCAAAAGCAGTCCTTAAAAACAAGCTCAAATGTGACCTGAAATAAATCTGGTAGCTGCTTTATATCACACCATAAAATACAATATCGCTATCTAGTTCATTTTCATCACAGTATGAAAGAAGCATAAAAGAAGACTGTAGTTGGTTCATATTAAAGTGTGGTTCTCAATAAAAATGATGGAAATGGCCTACACTGAATCCTAGCACACAAGAAAAGAAAAGCCTCTTCCTTTCATCAAACATGATGACACCTTCTTTTATATTACCGCTTTCTCTGTCATGACAAAAGAAATGACACACTGTCCCCTGCTCCCAAACCTCAGCCTTAATTTCAAGGAAGGCTCATGAATCAATAATTTTCCACTGCATGGTCATTATTCAGGAAGGATCCAAGAAAGTCCCTCCTTCTCATCTTCAAAGTATAGTAAAGAACGATTAAACTGCTGTAGCAAGTCCTAAAGATTTATATATTTGAAAATATTTGGGAGGAGGGAATCATAAATAGAGGAGAAATCAGAGCCTGGGAGCCCCAGTAAAGGAAGGTCAAACTGTACTAGAGCTAATTGAGAAAATCTGGGAATTGTATGTGCCTTCTTCTTTCCAGAAAGATAAGAAAGCTGTCACACATATATATTGGGTTGGCCAAAAAGTTTGTTCCGTTTTCTGTAATGTTACAGAAAAAAAAAAAATGAACTTTTTGCAAATTCAATGTATAAAAGAGGGTACCTTCTATTCACATAGATCATTGTATATTATATTTTAAAGTGTTTTTTCATTTGCTTCTAATGATAATCTCACTTAATAAAGTGAGGAGATATTATTAATCACACTTTACACTTCTGTAAACTAAGATTCAGGTAGGTTGGGGGTGTTGAACCGACATCTCCTGCCTCCCAATCAACGCAGTGCCCCTTCTAGTCGACCAGGCCAGGCTGGCTCTGTAGTCTTGGCTCCTATTGCTTGGTCAATCAACTTCCTTCTTAATCATCTCTCTGTCCTCTACTCCCCACCCTGTCCATACTAACCCTAACATCCATGCCCCCTCAGTGACTCAAATCAGCAAACATGTATTAAGCCCCTACTGTATATACAACTTACCTAATTATTATAAGGGGCTTGGACATGAATATGACATGGTCTCCATAATGGAACAAGGAATGGGAATAATTCAGCACAGTGGTAGCACAGGGGAGCTGGAGCATAGTTCCACTTAGTGGGAGTGAGTGTGAGGAAGAAAACAAAAAATGTTTCATGGTACAAGGCCCATTTGAGCCAAGTCTTAAAAGATAAGGTTCAAACAGGAAGTATGTGCTGGGCAGAGGAACAAATATAAGAAAGGCACATGTGTGTGACACTCTGTGGAGTGCTTAGCCTGGAGTGATGAGAGCACAGAATGTATGAGGGGGGTCCCGGGGGTGGGGGTGGGGGGTTAGTAGGAAAAGTCAAATCACCGTGGGCCTGCAATGCCCTGGTAGGATCTTTAGAGCTCACTCTGCAAGACAGCAAATCAAGAGCCAAAAGGTTTTGAACAGACGAGTGAAGGACCCCATCTATATCTCAGGAAGATGGAGTGGAACACGGCAACACATCAGAAGGCAGAAGACAAGACTCTAGGCAAGAGAGGTTAAAAGAGAGAACAGGAGGAAGACAGTGAGAATGGAAAGAAGGTGAGGGATTCAAGAGGCACTTTGGAGCAGACTCCAGAGGACCGGGAAAGCACTTGAATGGCAGCACAGAGGGAGAGTGGGATTCTGAAGAGGATTCTGAGTGTCTAGTACGCACGTTTTGATGGGTGGAGAGGCAATTCATCAAGGCAGAAAAATACTGAGGTTCTTAATAGATCAACAACCCTCTTCCAGAAAGAGAAAGAAATATTACCTCCATGAGCCCTACCTGAACAACATCGATGCAAGCATCCAAGTAGATGCAACCTTTAGATTCTTTTGAATTTTTCTCATCTTTATAGGAATTGAGAATATACGAACCATCAGGAAGCTGAGTTAAGTAAAAATACCGTCTCTTGAACACCTATGGGGGAAAAACCAACAATGACACATTTGTTACATATACATGGCATCTGAACAAAACACCTTGATGGGTTTGCCACAGACATTATATCCGGATAATTTGCAGACAACTTGGAGAAGTCATTAGGAATCAGCATGATCTTCACTTTCTTAAGATGGAGAGCTTGAAGTCAAGTGGTTTAACTCTCAGCCAAATATTTGGAGAAATTTTAACTCTTTATAGTTTATAAAGCATTTATGTATATGAATCACTATCCATTTCATTACAGCATCCTTTTCCTGTTTAATTGCAAACCATAACTGGATTCTTATTATTTCATTCACATCACTACAAATCCAAGTTGTATGTGTATGTATACATACACACACATATATACATTATATATATATATATATGTAATATACACACACACACACACACACACACACACACACCCTGTATCATGTACTTATATCTCACCTGCAGACCTTACTGCACTCACTTATGCTGCTCCAGGGTCCCTATTCCTGAGAGTCCAGCTTAGAAAGTACTCACAGGGAAACACTGAGCACCACCACTTGCTACAGGTTGCTGCTGAAAGCCCTGTAGGCTGAGAAGTGCGTTAAAAGGCCCAATGGGATTAGCCCATCCATTTGAAATTAGGGATTAACAGTTAAGGAGTTCCCTTGCTACAACTCACGGTGAAATCCACAGGAATTGGAGAAGAGCTGGAAGACAGCCTGATGCATTTATTCTGTCCCTCTGCATGTGTGCATGCTCAGTCGCTTCAGTTGTGTCCAACTCTTTGTGACCTTCTGGACTGTAGCTCTCCAGGCTCCTCTGCCCATGGGATTTCTCCAGGCAAGAATACTGGAGTGGGTTGCTGTGCTTCCTCCAGGGGATCTTCCCGACCCAGGGATCAAACCCACATCTCTTACATCTGCTGCATTGGCAGGCAGGTTCTTTATCACTAGCACCACCTGGGAAGCCCCTCTGGGCTTCCTTGGTAGCTCAGTTGGCTAAGAATTTACCTGCAGCGCAGGGGACCCCAGTTTGATTACTAGATTGGGAAGACCACTCCAGTCTTCTTGGGCTTCCCTGGTGGCTCAGTTGGTAAACATCTGCCTGCAATGCTGGAGAACTGGGTTCGATCCCTGGGTTGGGAAGATCCTCTAGAGGAGGGCATGGCAATCCACTCCAGTGTTCTTGCCTGGAGAATCCCCATGGACAGAGGAGCCTGGTGGTCTGCAGTCCATGGGGTCACAAAGACTCAGACGCTGCCCCTCTATTCTCCCTTAAAAAGAGTCTTGGACCTGCTGAAGGAGGTGGGAAAGGGAGATTCAGAGCTCTCTGATACAGCCACAGACTGCAAGATATGTCTAGCATTTGTTATAGTAAAATTCCCCAGGACAAGAGATCTAAAATGATTTCAGGGTGGGAATGGGGAGACAGACTAGGAAATAGCCTCTTGATGATCCTATTGAAGAAATGCATTCCTATGCATCTTGTCTTACAGAAGTCAGTTTTCAGAGTTAAGCCTGCTGTTTTCAATAACCCATATGACCATCCAGTATGATCTCTGACTATTTTAAGAACTTTAATTAAGGAAAGAGTAGTATTTGGCAAGATTATTCTTGAAAACTACTTAACTTCTGGCAAAGTATCCAAAATATCAACAATTTATTTCTCTATGGCATGAGTAGGCAAAATATAAAAATATGTTAAAGGGCATTTCCTTTGAGGAAAACCAGTAAAAAAGAAATCATATGCTTGTAGTTATTTTTGACTTGTTCAAATACCATTGATTTTGGAATGAATGACAAAAATATACCAGTATGAGGAACACCATAACAGGTTAGACTGGTAAATGCTTATAGCATATTTGAGAGAGGGACTGTGTGGGCTATATGGAATCAGTAGAAAGAAGTTCAAGCAGAAAAATACCAGTTTGGATGCCAATCAAGTAAATATTACTATACTACAAAGGTATAGAAAGTATGTGTGTGTGTCTCTGTGTGATCTCATTTTACCCACATTTAAGTTTACTGCAACCATAACTGAAGAAATCTAGATCCATATACAAGGAAAAAGTTAATCATAAAGGTCATTATATATGTGTCTGTGTATATATATTGCTTATTTTTATGACAATGGTTCATATTTGTTATTAAATTGATGGAACCAGAAGACCTAAAATGACACAATGAGCTAATTTCAAATGAACAGAATACCACTTCTTAAAAGTTATCACAAAAACTATGTATGATAAAAATAGAAATAAATTTTCCAGGCAAACCTTAACATAAAAAATTACAACCAGATTAGAATCTGAACCATGATCAACTCTAAAACTCAAGGTTCATAGACTCAGTGGTACAGTCTATAGAATCCACTGGCAGAGTCCTTAACCAGCACCAGAGGAAATAAAGATACAGAGCAAATCAGCTGTGGCACAGAGTCAAATTATAGCTGCAGAATTTGCTTCATGTACAGCTGCCTCACCAAGCAAAGACGCTTCATGGCAGGCGGCACTTCCAATATTAGCAAGGCACGGTCATTACAATAGAGATGGAAAGGGATCTGAAAAGACAGTCAATCACTTCCTGTAACACTGCAATTCTGTCTAAATGTGACACTGAGGTAGGAATGTAGCTTGCAGATCTGGGAAGAGAGCAGATGCCTGGAATCACAGATCTTGAGTCTCACCCAGCGCTCCTGCTCCCCAGCAGGGCAACTGTCCTCACGACTTGCCTTCTCTCCATTTCCTCAGTTGTAAAGTGATGGGATCAGACTACATGATCTGTAACCTCCTTTTTTTTCATTATCTACATATAACTTTATTAGAAATGAACAAATAACACACCTGCCTTCCCAGCTGGGGGCCACAATCCCCAAGTGATTTCCTACACAGGCTCAAAGCATACAGTCTGCACAGTAAAGAAGTTTCTTAAGGTCATTTCTATAGACATCAGACTGTCCCCACAACAGATCCATAAGATCTCTAAGATATCTTCTCATTCAAATATTTTATGATATATGTTGGGTTTCAACTTCTGGGAAGCTTTTAAGATACTTTTCAAAGAAGAAAGGAATATCTTAAATCTCTCAGTTCAGTTCAGTCACACAGTCATGTCCAACTCTGCGACCTCATGGACTGCAGCATGCCAAGCTTCCCTGTCCACCACCAACCCCCGGAGCTTGCTCAAACTCATTTCCTTTGATTTGGTGATACCATCCAACCATCTCATCCTCTGTCATCCCCTTCTCCAGCCTTCAATCTTGCCCAGTATCAGGGTCTTTACCAATGACTCAGTTCTCCGCATCAGGTGGCCAAAGTTGTGGAGCTTTAGCTTCGGCATCAGTCCTTCCGATGAATATTCAGGACTGATTTCCTTTAGGATTGACTGGTTTGATCTCTTGCAGTCCAAGGGACTCTCAAGAGTCTTCTCCAACACCACAGTTCAAAATCATCAATTCTTCAGCACTCAGCTTTCTTTATGGTCCAACTCTCATATCCATACATGACTACTGGAAAAAGCATATCTTTGACTAGACAGACCTTTGTCAGCAAAGTAATGTCTCTGTGCTGTCTAGATATGTCATAGCTTTTCTTCCAAGGAGCAAGCATCATGACTGCAGTCACCATCTGTAGTGATTTTGGAGCCCAAGAAAATAAAGTCTATCACTGTTTCCATTGTTTCCCCATCTATTTGCCACAAAGTGATGGGACCAGATGACACACTCTTCAGTTTTTGAATGTTGAATTTTAAGCCAGCTTTTTCACTCTCCTCTTTCATTTTCATCAAGAGGCTCTTCAGTTCCTCTTCGCTTTCTGCCATTAGGGTGGTATCATTTGCATATCTGAGGTTATTGATATTTCTCCCAGCAATCTTGATCCCATCTTGTGCTTTATCCAGCCCGGCATTTCACATGATGTACTATGCAAATAAGTTAAATCTCTCATATGGAATCAAAAGGGAAATCAGAAACATGACTTTATAAATTCATATAAATGTGGGGTTCCCCAGGTGGTGCTAGTGGTAAGGAATCCACCTGCCAATGCAGGAGACATAAAAAACTCAGTTCGATCTCTCGGTCAGGAAGATCCCCCAGAGGAGGTAATGGAAAACCACTCCAGTATTCATGCTGGGAGAATCCCATGGACAGAGGAGCCTGGCAGGCTATAGTCCACTGGGTTGCAAAGAGCTGAACATGACTGAGCATCTGAGCACAAAATATACTTATTTATTTGGCTGTGCCAGGTCTTGGTTGCAGGATACAGGATCTTTAGTTAATGGCATATGAACTCTTAGGTGCAGCATGTGAGATCTAGTTCCCTGACCAGGGACTGAACCCAGACTCCCTGCATTGGGAAAGCAGAGTCTTAGCCACTGGATCAACAAGGAAGTCCCAGAAACATGACATTTTTTTAATATTGTTATTTAGGGTACAAGTTTACCTTGTTATTTTTTTCCATTTTGAAAAGAAGACAGCTGTTAAAATAATGACTATATAGAACAGTGGTAATTACTCTATATCATACCTTTCATCTGATGGGCTCAAGTTCTTTGTAACCAGGAGCTAATTTTTTTAATGTCACTTGGGGATTAGCGTCTTTATCCACATGTTATCTAACAGCAAACTAAGAGACTAAGAACTCACTCAAGTTCACATGGGCAAGGCGATGGCAGAACTAGGATCACAATCATAGGACAATGACAAAGAATCCTGCCCAAACCTTCCAATGGCTTCCCATTGAGATTAGAATAAGACCTGAAATCCTCCCTATAGCCTGGGATGATGTGCATGCTCTGGCCTTGGGTTACCTCATGGACTTTATTTCTAATCATGCAGCTACACTGGCTTACCTGCTGTTCCTCAAACAAAAAAGTGTCCTTAGGACCTTTACGCTTTATGTCCCCTTGGCCTGAAAGTCTCTTCCCCCACATATCCACAGCTTCTTTCAGGTCTTTGCTTGACTCTTACCTCCTCTGAAAGGCTTTCTGTGACTACCTGCCCTCGTGGCAGCATCTTATTTTATCTTTTTCATAGAATCACCACTATTCAAATATATCTTATTCATCTATGTATCTATTGGCTGTCTCTTTTAAGACGATTAAGCTCCACATCTCATCCACGGCTATAGCCCTAGTACCTGTGACAGTGCCTGGAACGCAATAAAATTTTGCAAAATGAATGAGGAATGAATGAATAATTCATTCCCCAGTGCAGATTCTCCAGTGGTTTCATACAATAGAAGGGTGTCTCTCTGTAATGCCCATATTTTTCTTCCTCTTCCCCCATTTTATTATGTTTCCTAGATGGTGAACACAGCTGAAAATTCCCCACTTTACTCAGTGAGAAGCATGAATCCTGACCAGTGGCTCACCCAGACCACCCAGAAGAACAAAACAGAGTTAGCCAAAGGAGATTATTCTCTGGCATCAGGTTCTGCCAAGTATCTTGAAGGCCCTGAGCTATTCGGAGAACAACCTTTTGAACATTTACCCCACACGACCCTTTCTGGAGCAGGAACAAAGGGTTTCTATCACTCGGGTTAATTCAATGATGGAAAGCAGGGAGGTTTGAGCACCTAGTATTCTCAAATTAGGAGAGCCTTTTATCATTTTATGTAACAAATCTCAAGGGTGTTTAACCTATGTGTGTTCCCTAGAGGGTAATTATGTACATGATTAAATTCAATGAACCAGGAGCCCTGAGAAAGGATGGTCTGAAGGCTTTGTTAAAGTTAGGTGGGCCAGGAGCAATGTAGAAATTGGGAGGGGGAAATTTACCTGACTCATCTCTCAGAATAGGGAAGAAGAGGCAGCGAGGAAAAGAAGAAAGCAGGAGAATAGGAGACACACTGGGTCTGAGAACTGTTCAAAGCAAAGATGAAAGAAATAATGGGCAAGAAAATCCCATAACTTATCAGAAAATTGAGTTGCTGTTAATTACACCAGAATGTTGGGAACGTCACCCTGCTAAAGCACCCCTACCCATAGGTTGGCAACCTAATATATCACTTATGACTCTCTACCATATTATTTTACAGTCCTACCAGGTTTTAATATACTACATAGGTCTACCCTCTGGACAACTGGTTAAAAACCAAATAGCTTTACTTACATAATTCTATCATATCTGGGCCCTGGAAAATTTTTTTAACTATTTAGTTTGAAGCAAAGTCTAAAAAGAGGGGTCTACAATCCACCCTTCTCATTAGAGACAAATTAATTTATTGTCTTTCTTGGGTCATGTCATGGCCCTGCTCAAATTTCCAATGACCCCCAGTTACCCACATACGTGGTAAGGCTCCCATGCCTGATCTGACATTCAAGGCACTCCCACAGCCCTATCAATAATATAAAATAATACCGATCTGTGACATCTGTGGAGTGCCTACTACATTACAGTTCTGACTAAGTGCTTCTTTCATATCAGTGAAATCCTCATAATGACCTTGTGTGGTAATTACTATTATCATTTCCATATTGCAGCAGAGAAACTGAGGCCCGAGGAGAGAGCAAAGGACCAAATCAACTCTATTTCCCATGACTACCCAACTTCACCTAATATACTTGCCCTGTACACACCGCCTGCCATGCTCACCTCCTTTCTGATTCCCTTCCTTGACGTCCCCACCCCCTTCAAAAAGCCTTCTCTGGGACTTTCCTGGTGGTCCAGTGGCTAAGACTCTGAGCTCCCAAAGCAGGGGGCCTGGGTTTGATCCCTGGTCAGAGAACTAGATCCCACATGCCACACCTAAGAGTTCGCGTGCCACAACCAAACACCCTGCATGTCACAACGAAGATCGAAGGTCCCGCGTGCCACAACTAAGACACAGTGCAGTCAAATAATTATTTAAAAAATAAAAAAAGAAGGCCCTAATAAATGGTTTTAAACATTCACCAATGAATGAGAGAAAAGGAAACATTTAAAAAAAAAACTAATTAGTGAGAAATCCCTTACCCATTAAATTAGTGTAATCTGTTTGTCAGCTGTGAGAGATGGACTGGAAGACTTGAACATACAAGGTATTAGTGTATCAAAAATAAAAGCTTCCCTCTACCCCTGTTCCAATAAACACAGTGACCTTGGCCTCCCAGCAATTATTTTAATTTCATATGTGCTTTTTTAGGTAAAATCCTCTTTTGATTTGTTGTTCTCCCAGTGCAGAAGGCAAAAAACCCCTCCTCTAACAGTGAAAGAATACGTGAGAACTCTTAGACTCTTGGATATATAACAAATGGCTCTGCTTTGTGCAAAAAGAAAGAAAGGGCACCAGAACTGAGTCATACATCAAGCAACTGAACTTGCAACCCCGATAACGTACCCAGACACTTCGATGTTTAATTGCTAAGAACGGAGAGGAGGGAACTTGAGGAATGTGACCAAATTGAGCCCAGAAGATGCCTAAAGGTGGGTGTCCCAAAGGGTTGGCCAAGAATCTGCAACAGATTTTTTTTTTTTAATGAAAAACCACAGTCAAGATCAGATTCTTCCTTATTCCATATCATTATATCCCTCAGGAAAAACAGTTCTAAATACCACAGGAAGGTCATGTCCAATATCAGAGCTATCTAGTCCACACTAAATTCCTTCACTGATATGGAGAGATGTTGAAAAAAGCAGATGTCCCTAGCAGCTAGCTACTTGGGAAAGAGAGTACGGACGTTTCCGTGATGACTGGCGTTTCTGCCCAAGGGATCATTTATTGTCTTTGCTATCTTTAAACTGCTCTCCAGAACTTTCCCAGGAACTGAAGAGTAGCAATGGGGTGTGTTCTCATGATCTAGAAGGTCCAAATTGAGGAAATTAATCACCTATGACAAAGCTTGTCATGTTTTAACATGAACACTGAGAAAAAAGCAATTATGAGCTGAGTGAAGTGGTCACTGTGCCCAGACAACCAACAGAGCTTCTGGGAGAGCTACAAGCAGCTGCCAGCATCTGCCTCCATGAAAGGACATGCTCAGGCACCAGATAACTGTGACTTGGGGAGGGACACATGTCATTAGCAGCTCTCCTGTAGCTTGGGTTCCTCGGGGCTGGTTCTCAGCCAATAACAGGGAAGCTCAGCAAGCACTTCTGGGAAAATGAGAATTGTAGAAAATGGTGGAGACTATATCCCGTCTGACCTCACTGGCAGAAAGGTGGATACTGGGGAAAATACAAAGGTTTATTCTCTAAATATGGGGTCTTCCAATCTTTCAATAGGAAGAGCTCAGCTCAGTTTTCACCAGACTTTTTTCCCTAGAGCCCATCCATTGCCCTCAATGTTCTTGCAAAACTGTCTGGCAGCTAGCAAGGGAAGCTGAACTTTCTAAAGCAGCTCATATACAAATTACTTGGGCTACATTATTCATATTGCATTAGAGGTCATGTGCTTGCATTCTCAAAAGCCCTTATAAAGTAGGAGTCTTCTGATTCTCTTTGATCTACTGGACTTTGTGGAGTCTTTTCTAACCCTCTTTCCTTCATTTTTTTTTTTTTCTTTCTACCTTCTCACATGATTCTATTTCTTCCTTCCTGGCTATTAGATGGCCTTATTTCTGAGAGGCAACATGGCCAGGAAAAAGACTCAGACTTGTTGATAAAAATAGTTTTAAAGTGGTTGTGCATAATTTCAAACAATCTAAAGGACTGATTCTGCATAGCTTTTAAAATCCAAAAATTTTTAAGTGAATAAAGATCTGTAAACTTCACCTCCCTCTGAAAGATACCCAGCTGCCCTGCTTTAATCCCCGTCATCCACAGAAGGCTCCACCAGCCAGTGTCAAGACACAGCGCATCAAAGACATGCAGATAAAATAGGAGGGCAGACACATGGCTCCCATAGGCTGTTATTTGCCAATGAGTCATGATTAATACCCAGAACCTTCTGCTGTAGCTTCCTGGTTAGCCTGCTGTGAATTTGCAGGGGCTGTCAACACGCAAATTTTCTGATAGAAAAGGTTCTTTGGTCTCAACTCTGCAAGCGCTAGCCCTGTGGTGAGCTCATTATTGAAGCCACCAAAGCCTGTCACCAGCATGGGCTGGAGTTCCTAGCAAGCACGGGACTCTGCATGTACCAAAAGTCAAACTACCAGCAGGATCGGGAAAATGACTCAACCAACAGCATACCTGAATCATCTTCCCATTCACTCGGGAGAGGAATTAAAATTCTTCACGTCAAACATTGGCGCAGTAGAAGGAGATATATAGAATTTTCCCTTTCAGAGTGTCTCATAAACTCTAGCCCTCCACCTCGGTTCTTCTGTCCTCTCCCTGAGCCAATCCAGGCCTGATGTGTATGATCCCCCACCCTGTACAGGGCACCTAGGGATATGAGCCTGAGGCCTCCAGTGCATCTCAGTTTATTGGCCTGTACTTCTGCTTTGGCCCTCAGTCCAACTTTAGCCTGACGACTATAAAACTGCTACCCACGCCCCATCCTCCCCCTGCCTGTTTCATACACTCACACACCCTCTGTTTATGTAGGGAGAAAGAGTACAGTAAACACTATGAGTTTCCACTAATTTCAATGATGCTAAACTAAATTAGAGTTAAAGCACAATTTTTATAGGAAAAAAATATCTTGGTGAAATCCTTCAGATACCTTTAACTGAATCTGGCTGGACCTTCCTCTCATGCCCAATCTAGCCATGAGAAAATCTGGAAATCCACTACTTATTGCTATGGTTTTAGGAGGTAAAAACCAGAAGAACATAGATTGTATATTCAGCTCCGAGAAATCCAAAATGGAGACTCAGAATCCATAATAAAGAAGAGCTGGGATAAATGAAATCCATAACCAGAGACAATTCCCAAAGCTCATTATGGCCTTTATATTTCAAATTATTCCCCACTCATTTTTTTAAAAAGAACTGTGTAGCACATATGACCAAATTGATTTACTCTTCTTTTCCTTTCTCTGCTTACTGTTTGGTAAAGGTTTTGAAAAGAATAGGTGTTTTTATGTTATGTGAATTACATCTCACTTTTTCAAAAAGAAGAAAGAAGTGGTAAAAATATGAACAGCTGGGGATAAACAAAAAAAAAAGGGAGGGGGGAAGCAAAGAGCCTAGCTCAGCAGCAGCATAGAAATGATTAGCCGGAAACAAGCAGCAGCTGTCCCCTTCAGCCAGGCCACGTGGTCACCAGGTCACCTCAGACCCACGACCCACTTCATGAATTTATGGTTCCTGCCTGGCCTTTGTAAGTAGTGGAGTTTTAAACCTCAGGGGGAGATGATACAAAAGCTGAACAATCAATCTTTGACTAACTGAGTGAATTGCTTTTCTATTTCCATTATAACAAGTTACGATAAATTTAGTGGCTAAAAACAACATAAATGTACTATCTCACAATTCTGAAGGTTAGACATCTGACATGGCTCTCACCAGGCTAAAATTAAGGTGAGAGCAGAGTTCTGCTCCTTTCTGAAGGCTCTAGGGGACAATCCACTTCCTTGCCTTTCCCAGCTTCCAGAGGCTGCCCGCATTTCTCGGCCCTTCCTCCATCTTCAAAGCCAACAACATAGCATCTCTCTCTGACTCTGCTTCTACCCTTACATCTCTTTCCCTAACTCCCCTCTTTTGCTTCTGTCTTCCAGTTAAAAGGACCCTTATGATTACATTGGATAATCCAGGCTAATCTCCCTACTAGCTGATTAGTGATTTTTTAAACTCCCCTTTGCCATGTAAGGGAACATGTATAGATTCCAGGGATTGGGAATGGATGTCTTGGCAGGGGGGTCTTTATTCTGCCTACCACATCAATCAATCTGTAGTTCATGAATTATGGTAGAAAATTTGAAAGCATACACCTTTTACAGACAACTGCATTTGCATTTATAATATATAAGCTCCTTAAAAAGTAATACTGGGGCTTCCCTAGTGGTCCAGTGGTTGAGACTTCACCTTCCAATGCATGGGATGCAAATTCGATCCCTGCTCGGAGAACTAAGATCCCACATGCTGCAGAGCAACTAACCCACATGCCACAACTAGAGAGCGCACAGACCATAACTGAGTCCACACTTTAACTAGAGAAGCATGCGTGCTACAACGAAGAGCCTGCATGCTGTGATGAAGACACAGCAGAGCCAAAATAGAAAAACTAAAGAGGAATTTCTTTTTTAAAAAAGTTATATGTAAAACAAATTATAATTTAAAGTCATTATAAGTGAAAGTGTTAGTCGCTCAGTCATGTCTGACTCTTTGTGACCCTGTCTGACTCTTTGTGACCCCATGGATTGTATGGACTGTAACCCACCAGGCTCCTCTTTCCATGGAATTCTCCAGGGAAGAATATTGGAGTGGGTTGCCATTTCCTTCTCCAGGGGATCTTCCCAACCCAGGGATGGAACCCAGGTCTCCTGCATTGTAGGCAGATTCTTTACCATCTGAGCCACCAGGGAAGTCCCAAAGTCATCAGACTAACTCACTATTGAAACAAATCCTGTGGTGAACAGTTCTGTAAAGATATTAACTCCCTGATGTCTTCTTTTAGGAATCCAGATTTTCATACATTTACTTAATGTTGGACTAAAGCTTAAGTATGGGTAAAGCATTTTAATATTTTGAGAAGTTAGGGGAAGAGAGTGGAATCAAAAACCATAGAACCATTTTCTAAGAAGAACTAAATATACATTTCTCCAAAGAAGACATACAGATGGCTGACAAACACATGAAAAGATGCTCAACATCACTCATTATCAGAGAAATGCAAATCAAAACCACTATGAGGTACCATTTCACGCCAGTCAGAATGGCTGCCATCCAAAAGTCTACAAGTAATAAATGCTGGAGAGGGTGTGGAGAAAAGGGAACCCTCTTGCACTGTTGGTGGGAATGCAAACTAGTACAGCCACTATGGAGAACAGTGTGGAGATTCCTTAAAAAACTGGAAATAGACCTGCCTTATGATCCAGCAATCCCACTGCTGGGCATACACACTGAGGAAACCAGAAGGGAAAGAGACACGTGTACCCCAGTGTTCATCGCAGCACTGTTTATAATAGCCAGGACATGGAAGCAACCTAGATGCCCATCAGCAGATGAATGGATAAGAAAGCTGTGGTACATATACACAATGGAGTATTACTCAGCCATTAAAAAGAATACATTTGAATCAGTTCTAATGAGGTGGATGAAACTGGAACCTATTATACAGAGTGAAGTAAGCCAGAAAGAAAAACACCAATACAGTATACTAACGCATGTGTATGGAATTTAGAAAGATGGTAACAATAACCCTGTGTACGAGACAGCAGGAGAGACACTGATGTGTGGATCAGTCTTGTGGACTCTGTGGGAGAGGGAGAGGGTGGGGAGATTTGGGAGAATGGCATTGAAACATGTATGGTATCATGTATGAAACGAGTCGCCAGTCCGGGTTCGATGTATGATGCTGGACGCTTGGGGCTGGTGCACAGGGACGACCCAGAGGGAGGGTATGGGGAGGGAGAAGGGAGGAGGGTTCGGGATGGGGAACGCAGGTGTGAATGTGGCGGATTCATTTCGATGTCTGGCAAAACTAATACAATGTTGTAAAGCTTGAAAATAAAATAAAACTTAAAAAAAAAAAATACTGAGAGCTACACCAGGAAAAAAAAAAAAGAAAAAAAAAAAGAAACTGCCCAGAACTATCACCTTCACATGGACATTTCTGAACCTGATAACTCTGATAGGAAATATAATAAAGACTTGAATCTCACTCACTCAGCTAGGGAGCACCAACAACATGCTGATTAAGATCACAGGCTCAGGCATCTGCCTACCTAGGTTCTGATCCTACCTCTGAAAACTCGAAGCTATATGACTTCGGGTTAATCACTGAATTTCTTTGTGCCTCACTTTCCACGTGTCAACCAAGAATAATAATTTTACCTGTATCTTAGGACTGCCATGAGGATTAAGAGATACAGAATGTGAAACATTCAATATGGTGCCTGGCACAGATCAAGTCATCAATAAATGGATTTTCTTATCCTCACCACGTTCCAATGCACAGGTTTAGGTGCAAAAGACATATAGGAAGTATTCTGCAACTTAGATTCATTATTTTCAGCACTTGAAAATGAAAGTGAGAACAGGACATAACCACTAAATGGAAAGCAGCAGGCAAAATATTAAATTAAGATAAAACTTGAGTCTTCCCTTGGTAGACACCCATGGTTTCTGCTTGCAGGTTATGTGGAAGATAGAATGACCTTTTTTACTTAATGGAAGTGTGAATCACCCTCAGCAAACCACATGATGTGATACTGAATATCCGAAAGAACAGTTATATTTGGTATCAGAGAATAATTTGGTTTTCTGCTCAGAATCTTCAAGTAGCTTGTTAGTTTTACCTTTGGATTTTAATGGCTCTCCACTGCCTCCTGTACAAAAGCCAACTTCATGTCTGAGGCATTCATGGCACAATTTGATCCCTCTCAATGTTTCTAACTTCATTTTGCACAAACCGCTTGCATAAAGTTGCTATTCTGGCCAAACTACAAAACTCTAGTTCTGACAGGACTAAGGTAAGCCTTGGTATAGTATCTAATTTGTATGTTTTTTAAAATCTAGTTTGGAGGTTTCTGCAGGCCAAGAATACCATCTTAGATATCCATACATTTTCCCCATTGTGATCGGCATAGAATGAGCAACTAATTAAATTTGTTAAAGAAAGAGAGTACCCTATTCTTCTACTCAATTTACATTCATTTCCACACAGGAACTTTTGATGCCTTTTTTTGTTTCAAAGCTATTTTCTTCATTCAACTGACAGCCTCCTTTTCAAACACCCTGATTCAGAAGATTATAATTACATTTCTTTAAAAAGGTACGCTTCTAAATTTATCTAAGGTTTCAGAGTTCTTCAATTCCATACTTCTGTGAGAATCCTCTCACTAAAGAATTTTTTTTGCTGGGGCTCCTTGCTAAAAAATTTTTAAAAAGAAATATTGCTTCCAGAGAGGCTAGTCATGGCACTATGCTTAAAATGATGAAATGATAATAATAACTACTTCCTACCTTCATGGTAACTGTGATGGTGCTATTTACATTGGCTTTATGCAACCAGCCTTGTTTGATCACACCACCCTTCTGAGAGCATAAAGATGACGAATCCTGAAACAGAGGGAAAACCATCAGTGAAACAGCAGCTGGCCCATTATCTAATCAAACAATTGGGGAGCACAAACTAGGCCCTGCCCCATTTTGCAAAGCATAAAGCTCCCTCTCCCTGCACCCCCCACTCCCCCTTGAAGATGCCTGATTAAACTTGAAATTGTTAATAACAGGATGAAAGGCTCTGTGCTGAGAAATGGAATATTGCCTGCCATATCAGTGGACAAAGGATGTCAAAGTCAACAGCAATTGCAGCCACCAAGGATGGTGAGCTGGTGAGCCCTGAGAGAACCCAGAGAGGAAAGAATACCTGCCATCTAGCAGCCATCAGACTGCAGCCACTCCCTGCATTAAGCCCTGAGGAAACTTAGGATACTGGCTCCAGATAGCGGAGGTACGTATCAAAGGAATGATGTCAGTGAGCCCCGACTCTTGCATTTTCCCATACATAGAAAAGTGCTAAATTCCTTAACTTGGTTTTCTTTAATTAACAATCATCTTTTGATGTTCAAAATTCCTGCCCTTCATCACAAAACTTCTAAATAACCTGGCTCCTCCTCTTGCCTCCACTGAGCAGTTCTTTCAGGGTTACTTGAGATGCTGCCTCCCGGGCTTGAAGTCCTAAAAATGTCGACTGAATAAAAACGTAACTCTCAACTTTTAGGTTGTGGATATTTTTTAAGTCCACAGTGCCATGCACACAATAGACACTCAATATTTACTGAATCATATGGGCTGTCTAGTGGGAAAGTCTTCTACATTATGTAAATGGTCAAACTTCACCTCAAAATGTCATAGACATCTGGGTCCTCTGTTCTAAGAGGGATCTATCAGGCAGGAGAGTCCATATGAATGACCACACCACATGCCCAGTGCAGGAAAAGCAACTCCACAAGTGTGTCCCACAGGTGGGAAAATGGGTTTATACACACATCACAGCCCATTTCACTTTATTTTTCCTAAACTCCATTTGGAAATACAACAATGTTAAATTGAAAAAAAAAAAAAAACCAACACTCATTAGCTTGAAAGTTTGCTCCAGATCATTCATAAACAATTCTTTCCCTCATCTTTTCTCAGAGAAATCTCTCTCAACACAAGGGACCTTGAAGAAGCCAGGGCAATTGTCCCCATCTTTACCTCATCCTTCTCACAGTCCTCATCAATCTCAAATACATGATTGGGAATCTTTTCTGGTCGCAGAGACTTGCTGAAAATACAAAAGAGTAGTCTTAGATACTGAGCAGAATAGAAAAAAAGGAACCAAATCAAGATGAGTAGACTTCTTTCTTTCACAACCAAGAAAATGCCAAGACATAAGAAGGAGGAATTCTTTTCTCCTTTTAAACTCAGATTCTCCCCTCTGGCATTACCTTCTGTAAAAGGACTCCCACATATGCAGCCAACAGCAAAGACGTAACTAAGCCCAAATTGCAAGGAATGCATGCCAGAGCTGTCGGTGGTGGGACCTTATCTCTCCCAGGCCAAAAAGCAACCCCAGGTCATTCTGGCTCTTCCATCTGTTTGCTATATGATCCTGGACTGACCATCTTAGGACTCAGCTTTAAAGGACATTTTTAAGACTCAGTTTTCATCTATGGGAAAGTGCCTTGAAAGCTACCAAAGGCTACACCAAGTCTTATTCCTCCAAAACATCTCCCATGTGATATCCTGTGAGGTTAATAATCTTATGGATGAAAAGGGGAGGAAAGTAAGCGTTCAAGTGACTGAGTGACTAGCCCAAGGTCACCCAGCTAGGAAGTGGTAGAAATAAGATTTGAACCCTGACAGTCTGGCTGTTGGGCCAGAGTGCTCACAGCAGCCTTTCAACTCAAATGAAAGAGATGCACTTAAAAAAAATTATCTACTTATTTATTGGGCTGCATCAGGTCTTAGTTGTGGCACATGAGCTTAGTTGCCTCATAGCATGTGGGGTCAAATTCCCCAACCAGGAATCTAACCCATGTCCCCGGCATTTCAAGGCAGATTCTTAACCACTGGATCACCAAGAAAGTTTCAACAGATGTACTTTTGTCAGAGATGTCTGGGGCCATCAAACTGAGTCAAATGTCTTCTAGCTTTTTCATTGACAGCACTAGAAAATGCTCACATTATCCAGAATCAAAGAAGGATGATTTTACAGTCAATATACATGCACCAAAGCCAAGAAGTGAACACGTCCATTTTGGAAAAAATTTCAATAAGCAAAAATATCCAATTACCCAAAACACACTTACCAAACATCTAGTTGTTTGAGGTTTTGTTTTATTATCTGTTATAATTGAGAAGCTTCACAAGTGGTTTGAAAAAATGTAAAATGTTTAATAACTCGCCTCTTGAAAGTTTCTCTTAAATTCTAAACTTACCATGGCAGCATTCGAAAGTCTCCAGAGAAGTCTTCATACTTGTAGTTCACCACGTGCCAATCTGTGCTATAGGTTTTAATACACTGAAAGAAAATAGGAATCTTTAATTTGAAATGTAGGAAAGGTACATGCACACTGTTTTTATGTCTGGTAATAAGCTGACGGGGCTTCCCTGGTGGCTCAGGGGTAAAAAAATCTGCCTGCAATGCAGGAGACCAGGGTTCGATCCCTGGGTAGGGAAGATCCCCTGGAGGAGGGCATGGCAACCCACTCCAGTATTCTTTCCTGGAGAATTCCATGGACAGAAGAACCTGGTGAGCTACAGTCCATGAGGTCACAAAGAATTGGACATGACTGAAGCGACTAAGCAGCAGCAGCAGCAATAAGCTGACAGACTTTTAAAAATCATCTGGGGAATGCTAGTACTGAGATCTTCCTTTGGGGATTAACTGTGTCTTCCTAAACCAGTTGGTGGTAATAAATTCCAATTCACACATTCTCCTGGGCTCTCTGACTTCAAGTCCAAAGAGTATTCAAGTTTATAAGAAAAGGCTAAGAATACAAGCTACTTGTGAAAGTATTTAAGCTGTATCCTCTATGTCACATCAAATAGACTTGTTATGTAGGTCAGTTAAATTCTAGTAATTTTGTTTTCCATTTACACTAAGAGTATTTTAAATACAGTGTTTATTAAATTAATGAATAATGACTTTTCTTATGTGGCCTCTGAGCCTCTTACCTCTTTGACAAACAAACTCTGGGCCCTCTTCTCACCATCTTCTGGTACAGTGGACTGGACTGTTCGGCGTTGACGACTGATCACAGAGATCTAGAAGACATAGAATATTCTTGCTATACGAACCAGCCTGAAAAATGCAATTTTGAAGAAGTACTAGTGGACTCACAGATATATCTTCCATTGGAAACATAAGCAGGTCTCGGAGCGGGTCACTGTAAATCTGAGTTTTTCTTTGGGCGATAACATTCTCATAGTCCAAGGGCTCAACAACTTTGGTCTTTTCCTTTATAAGAGACAAAAAGAAAGTAATACTGTCAAACAGACTGAAGTTCTTTGTCATGTGTCCAAGATACATTATTTCACCAAAGGGATTACTGATAATCAGCACTTAAGGGAGACACTTTTATGAGAGAAACCATCTCTATAATTAGACACACACACCAAATACACACACACACACACACACACACATCTCTCTGCTAAAGGCAAGAGCTCAAGAGAGACAGCCCTGTACTCTGCTTGTCCATGTACCCCCCAACAATTTATTGAATTTAAGACAAAACAAAAAGTGGCCTATTTAGAAGCCTGTGAGTTGATGATGAGTATGCACTATTCACTGGGTAACTGAAAGGGAGGGAGTATCAACATTCCTGTGCCCATTCGGTACCAGGCATGCTGTCCAAAGGATGCCTTAAGTTCTGCCATAGCCGGGGCAGGTATGGGTCCTGGAGATGCTTGATTCAGTGGACAGGACATGAAAGGGTGAGGTTCCAGGTGGCAAAGTCAGGGGTCCCTGTGGGACTTGCAGGTGACACAGCCATTGACAGTAGAGTCCAGCCCGAGACTAAGGTTACAAGGAGTAGGGTTAGTGACTCTGAGAAATCCAGGATGTGATTCTTTTAATAAGAGTGGTAACAGCATTTACTAAGCCCTTTCTAGATGTCAGGCACCATGCCAAGTGCTTTCTCTACAGTTTCTCATGTAAGACTCATAATAACCCTATTAAACAGGTTGAATCTTTGTCCCCACTTTACAGATGAGGAAATCCTGGACTCAAATCAGGTTAAGTAACTTGCCCACCTTCAGAGCTGGAATTTAAACCTGCATCTGCCTCCAAAGCTCTGTTCTTTCTACTTCATGCAGCCTTTCCTTGCCTGAGAAATACAGAAAGATACTAAAGAGCAAGGTACTGAACTTGGAATAGGATCCCATCTCCTACCTTCAACAAATCTAAAAGATTGGCGTATTCATTTTGATATTCGGCAAAACTAATACAATTATGTAAAGTTTAAAAATAAATAAAATTAAAATAAAAGTAAAAAAAAAAAAAGATGCTAACAAAAATAGTATAGAGGTGCCTCAAGAAATTAATAAAAGAGCTACCATATGATCCAGCAATCCCAATTCTGGATATATATCTGAAGGAAAAGAAATCCTTATCTCAAAGAGATAGCTGCACTCCCAAGTTCACTGCAACATTATTCACAATAACCAAAACACGGAAGCAACCTAGATTTCCATCAAGAGAAGAATGGAATTTTTAACAACATAAAATAGATAGATAGATAGAAAGGTTGTTCAGTCACAGAAAAGAAGGAATTCCGCTCCTTGAATAAATCTTGAAGGCATTATGCTAAGTGAAATAAGTCAGACAAATATTATACGGTATCACTTATATGGTAGAATCTAAAAAAAAGTAGAATGGTGGTTGCCAAGGGCAGGGGGATGAGGGAAAATGGGGGAGAACTTAGTCAAAGGGTACAAACTTTCCGTTGTAAGTTAAGTTCTGAGGATCCAAAGTACAGCATGGTGACTATACTATATTGTATACTTGAAATTTGCTGACAGTAGATCTTAGACATTCTCACACACACAAAAGGTAATCACGTGAGGTGATAGATGTATTAATTAACTTGATTGTGGTAATCACTTCCCAATGATACATATATATTAAATCATCACGTTGAAGCTTTTAAACATATACTTTGATTTTTCAATTATATCTCAATAAGTCTGCTGGAAAAAAAGATCTGAACAAAGATATACTTTATTTCAAGTCAAATTTGGATTTATCGACCCATGGGATTAAATTAAGCAGATTATCCCTATCATGTCTATAGATATGCATGTGAAATGAGTTGAAACAAAAGAAAAAAACTCTTATTGTGAACGCAGAGATTTTTCTGATAGGAAAATTTGACCCCCTTGTCCCACATCTACCATGTTTCATGGACCCAATGAAAGAACACTGTGAATGCAGCTTCCAGCCCTAACAATCAGTGTGATCCATTTCTCAGAGAAATATGAGAATAAAGTGAATAAAGCCCCATCGAAGAAGGCAAGACTTAGTGAAAAAAATTTCAAAGTCTTGCTTTTGGTGCCAACTATCTTCCCATACAGATTGCAAAAACAGTCCTCAAATTTCAATGTTTAACCTGTTGGATTAGCATCTATTAATCTCTCTGCATAGTAATTTCATAAGTACCTACTCCAAGTAACTTTGAAAAAGAAAAAATCCTCCTTTAGCTTTCTAACGTAGTTGTCAAATTAATATGCTAAAGGATACAGCAAAATGAACCACTTATTTACACGTGCAGTATATGCACTCTAAAAATGAAACTTGCAGCTCTCCATGTGTTTTAAAGGCCACATATTCGTGTTACAGAAAACAAGGTTTCACTTTTCATAGAAAACCGATTCAACTAAGCATTCTGGGTCTTTGGTCCTATTTCTTTATTAGTGGTAGCTCAAATGCAGAAAAAGGTAGAGTGGCTATTCTGAGTCCCACAAATCTTCCCCTGAAAGAAGATCTAGGCCTGTGAATCAGGCTTCATCTTTTTAAGAGGAAAAAGAGAAGGACTAAGGGCTCCCTTCCATCAGCCAGCTGCCTCTGATCTGAATTTTTTTTCTCCAGCCCTCTCCCAGGCATTAAAAGCCCAAACTGTCAGTGGCTACAGTAAGAGTCAGCCCCAAAGAACCGCACCCTACATTTCCCTTCCAGTAGGATTCAGTGTAACTCTGTTGGCATCAGAGACAATGAAAACCTTTGACTTTTAGAATTATCATGATTTAATAGCAGCTCTGCCTGGCGGTCTATGTATAATTTTTTTTAATTAATTTGCATTGGAGTACAGTTGCTTTACAATGCTGTGTTCATTTCTACTGTACAGCAAAGTGAATCAGCCATGTATATACAATATATCCCTTTGCCTGGCAGTCTAGAACATAAAATGCTTATCTAACTTTCCTATTTGGCTTTATCATTTGATGATCAGACTTACAGGGTTACCCTAAATAGAGCTTCTATCATACACAAAAAGGGTCTTCCTCTCAGATTTGGGAACTGCCTTCCTGCCAGTTGGTACACTGATTGGCCTGAAAAGGTGCTTTCTCATAACGCAAGAACACTGTGTTATAATAAACGGTACTTTATAAACATCCAGCTCATAGCAAGCTCCCACTGTGTACTTCTGTAAATTCTGTAGCAGCATTAAGTAAAAGGCAAAAGCATTCATATAATCTGGAGAGAAGCAAGCATATGTTTCAGTCTTCTCTTCTTAAGTAGTGACAGGAAAACCGTCAGCCTAAATTTGGAACCTACTCAGTTTTCACCATGTAGGAGAAAAAAAAAAAGGTTTGCCTTTCAAAGTTCATATTCACTGATTCCTGAGGGCTCTTGAAGTAACTGGCTGGTTATATTATCAGGGGTTTGGGTGTTGTTTCACTCCAAAATGACTTTGAAGTTTTAAGAAAATACTTTCAATATATAGTCTACCTGTTTCTTAACCCAAACCTGTGAAATAGACAAGGAAAATACTATTGTTTCAAAGTTACACATGAAGAAACTGGTTCAGAGGCTTAAGATCAGCTGTCTATATCCAATGGTAGAATCTGGATTCAAATCCAGGTCTTCCAACTACTGATCCTTTTTCTGTTCTTAGTGTGCATCCGTGCTCAGTCGCTCCAGTTGTGTCTGATTCTTTGCAACCCCATGGACTGTAGCCAGCCAGGCTCCTCTGTCCATGGGATTCTCCAGGTAAGAAAACTGGAGTGGGTTGCCATGTGCTTTTCAAGGGGATCTTCCCGACCCAGGGATCAAACCCAGATCTCCGGCATTGAAGGTGGATTCTTTACCCACTGAGCCAACTGGGAAGCCCCTCTGTTCTTAGCCGTGTCTCCCAACTCAACTTACTCATGTAAAAAGTCTTCAAAGATTTTTGCCACAACTTCTGCACTATTATATACTTCATATTTTTCTTCAAATCTCTTTTCCATTGAAATGAATTTATTGAAACAGTAAACTTCGTATCAGTCCCCCAGAGGAAACTAAGTCAATATTTTCCTAATCCTTAGTAAAATAAAATTTTAAATGTCAATCTCTGTACTGTGGTTTGGGACACAGTACACTCTTCCAGACTTAGGACACTGGGACCAAATCTCCATAGACTTTCATGTATAAACCCTCAAACTGTGAAGAAGTGCACAATTCCACAAATGAAGATAACTTTCTGATTTCTAACATAGATTGAAATGACAGAGATTGAAAAATGGAACTCATCAGTACAAAATCAGATACAATCTGCTTCTTAGTACAAAGAGAGGAAGGTACAAAGACGTATCCTCATTGGGAATCACGAACAGCATCAAACACTGAAGACTTTATGCTTTAGTGGTAGTCCCTGTATATCTACTGTACAGTGTGACTGATCATTCATCATCTTAACTTATGTATGTATCAATGTAAAACCAAGTTTGCAATCCTAAAATAATGTATAAATATGTATATGCAAGTATATCTTCAACCCTCCAACCACTCATGTACTTAAAAGGGAACAGGGACTTCCCTGGTGGTCAAGTGGCTAAGATACCACACTCCCAATGCAGGGGGCCCAGGTTCCATCCCTGGTCAGAGAATTAGATCCCACATGCCACAACTAAGACCTGGAGTAGCCAAATAAATAATAAATAAGTAAAAATAAAAGTGCACATTACTAGCAAGCTGGTTTAGTACTGGAGTGGGTTGCCACTTCCTTCTCCAGGGGATCTTCCCAAACCAGGAATTGAACCCGGGTCTCCCGCATTGGAGGCAGACACTTTAAACTCTGAGCCACCAGGGAAGCCATATCATTGGAAACTGTATCATTTCAATTTCATTTTTAAAAAGTAATCATAATCATGTAATATTCTGTCAACAGTGCAAAATCAGCCTGCTGATTTAAATCATTACTTCTGTTTAGATGTTACACCAAAGGTCATTCGTTCACTGGTAAATTTTTGACTTTAGAAACTAGTTCTCTTTAAGAATGCTAAGAATGTCTCTTCTACAAGTCTGCAGTGAACACTGCTTGACAGAATCCCTTCTGTATCACACTGGGAGAGAGAGCAGAGCAGGCAGAAGGCTTAGCAGTGGGGCATGGAGCCAATTCAAAATCTCCCCCTGCCACCTCCTTCTCCACATTAAGTTTTGGTGCCAGAAGGAGAGCGGCAACGATTGGTTTAAGAAGGAGAATGATGGCGACAAAAAGTTAGAAGCTGATTTTCGCAGTATTGTGATCAGACTATGGTTTCAATGGCATCTGAACAGACTCATATTGAAAATAACAACCATCTTAGAAAAGAAGGAAGACTCAAACAGAGGGGGTTACTCCATGCATCTCTCCTTCCCACCCGTTGCCCACTTCCCTCCCTTGGGAATGACTCCAGACACCCTCTAAGGGATTTAGCTCCCCTTTTGTTTCAGACATTTGGAGCCAGGTTTGGAAGGCTTTCTCCACAGAGATCTCAAAATAACACTTTACGCTCAAAATGGCCCACTGGGGACATGCTGCTTCCAGCAATGCAGAAAAGAAAGTGGGTTGGGGGACAGAGCACTCTTATCAAGTCCCTGCTAAGCTCCAGGCTTTGTGCTAGCCCTGGGTGGCTCAACTGGTAAAGAATCTGACTGCAATGAGGGAGGATCTGGGTTCGATCCCTGGGCTGGGAAGATACCCTGGAGAAGGGAAAAGCTACCCTCTTCAGTATTCTGGCCTGGAGAATGCCATGGGCTGTATAGTCTGTGGGGTCACAAAGAGTCAGACACGACTGAGCAACTTTCACTTTCACTTCACTTTGAGGAGCTCATGATCTAGAGGGGGAGGTTGATAAAGCCAAGACAGCTTTGATCACACAAACTGTTATACTTGATCACAAGTATAACACTTGATCTGTTTAACTTGATCACAGAAACTGTTATAACTTGAAGCCCCATTTGGCTTCCACACGTGTCAGACCCTTTGATATCACATTTTCTTCCAACAAAACGACTGCACAAGTGTTCTTGCACATTAAAGTGTGCGAGCCCATCTATTCACATGTATAGCAATCAGAAGAATTCCCCTATATGGCTACACATGGTCTCAGATCATTTCATCTTCTACTTTTGTTGATAAATTCTGTAAGGTTGGAGACTAGGTATCTGTAAAGAGTGGTGGGATGGTAGGGAGCAGCAAAATTTGAGCTGCAACTAGCAGAAATGACAAACGTCACCACTGTAGACTAGAGATTTCTAGAGGGGGACTCTACACAGCATGGCAACAAAGGAACATGACTGTGAGGAATTTTTCATAAGGTTCATGTCAAGAGTATCTGGCTTTATTATGCCCTTGTCTTTTGTCAATCATATGATTACCTTTCACCAGGTCAATTCTTTCCCTTTTTCCAAATAGGAACTCAAGTACCAAAGGAGCTTTGAATTAATATAAACTGGATGATGATGCTAGTGGAGGGAAGGCCATCTTTTCAGTTAGTACAACCGACTTGGCAAAACAGACATGAACATATTTTAATAAAGATTATTTTTCAGGACAGATCTTGGCACAGATACCCACTTACAAATCTCATTCAAGACACTGACCTTTCTTACAGCTAACAAACAGCTAAAGGGAAAATCATACTTTTCATGAGACCATGGGTAATGCTCATTCCTAATTTCTACCTTGGCTCTCACATTCTTCCTGTGAGAGTCCAACCTCCAACCTCTCTCATCCACAGCCCTTAACGTCTTTCCCAACTATTGTGGCATTTACTCAAATAGAGCTGTAATTGCATTGTGGGTACTTTGCATATTAGACTCCTTAGCAAGATCGTAAACACCTGGAGGAGAAAACAATGTCTTTACATTAGCTATCCCTTACACTGAGCATAATATACACTAAGTATTTTATATCTATTATCTCACTTAATTCCTGCAAAACCGCACAGGAGGTTCTTTTATTATGCCCATTTTACAGATGAGGAAACTGAGGCTCAGGCAGGTCCAATGCCACATATTAGCAGAGCTGGGATTCAAATCTATATCTATCTGATGGACTCCAGAACCAGTATTCCTAACCATAATACACACAAACAAATATAAAACATTTCCCCATCCTCGATCCTACCATGTTTAATTCCCTTGTACAGACTTAGCAATTTAGGATTTGCTGGCCCTGACTCAAACTACACTTTCACTTTTTTTTTTTTTTTTTAACCAAAGTGAGATCTTGCCTTCTCATCGCCCTGATGATACTGAGCATGACTGGCTTATGGAACTTGTAATTGGATAAGAAGTTTTACATTTCTTAATTGTTGCTTCCAATTTAGCATTTGCCATTAATGAGTAGGGATTAGCACCTTAGGTCTTTTACTTTGGGGCAGGAGTTGGCAGATTCAACTTCAAATGGGTAAGAATCAGATTACAAAAAAACAACAGTAAGATGTTGTCAAGGGACCGTGTCTAATTCACCTCGGTATCCTCCATAGAACCTAGAAGAGAGTCCTGAGAACCACAAAGCCAGACAATAAAACAAAGAGACTGATCTTACACGTATGCTTTCCCAGCCCAAATGGCAGCACACAAGAAGAGAGGGACAGCTCATTGATCGCTAAGGCTTTCAGAATTCATTTTCAGATCTCAGTTTCAATTTGATTTTTGATTCTGAGAAATCAGCAAAATGAGACTCTAAAGGCATTTAAATCTGAGGAAAAAGAAAACTCATTTTTTTTTCCTCTTTAGAGTTTTCGCCTAGGGAGGAATTCTTTTTAGATGCCAAATTACTTTTCTAAGTCTATTTGGCTATTTATACAAACTCAAGAACTATTTTTTAAAACCTACAAAGAATTTATATTATTTTTTTAAATCACAAAATAGACAAGTCTTGATATATCCTCTATGATTAATTCAAACTCACTTAACAAGTGTTTTCATTACAGCCAACTCAAATATTATGCAAGTAATATAGATTATCTACAGATGAAAAAATAAAATTTTGATGCACTCTATACCCCAAAACTTGATTTAAACCAATAATTATAAGTATACTCAATATGCTGGCTGACAGGTAGGAAAACTGATTTGAATCCAGTCACTCCCTTACTTTTTGTGTTCACTTTGTGCTAATTAGTATTTAAATGACTCAAAGATAGGACAAAAGAGGTAAAAATAAAAAGAAAGGCTTGAATAAATTGAGAGAATAGTGAAGTAGCTTTTTAAAACTAGAAGCACACTTTGTATTCTTTAGCAAACCATTATTGACAAAAAGAAAAATGCAACCTGGTTATACGTAATGGCTTTCTTTCAGCTTGCTTTCTAGCCAACCAAAGAATTTAACATGTTCACATAGACATACAAAATTACTGCAGATAATTCATTTATGCAAGAAGAAATTAGACTATGTGTCCATCAAATAATTTAAAACCTGCCTCAGATCTTGGTTCCCACTCCAGTAATGACATAAAAGAAATCTTGTTGACTTTTTCCTGAATTTGACAAACACAACTATAACATACCTTGCATTCTTAAGCAGAACAAAATGTAAAATGCACTGATGTTCGACAGGTATCCGTATTGAGCCAGCTAGATACTTACACTCCATGAAAACAGAAAAACCCAAAGGTCCTGTTTGTGTCATTTGAACACAACAGGACAAATCTATTTCATTAAAAAAGCTTTGTAACCTATAAATCAGCCACTCATCATTTTCCACACTGGATCCAACCACTGGTCTACCCATTCCATTAATTTGCTTCTGACAATGGAGTAAAGAAGACTGATGGGCCCCATTTTGAAAACCAACCTTTAAAGGAGCAAAGACACACCTTTCTACAAATACTTTCATTTTCCACAATCAGTCATATTGGATCTATCCATTAATTGAAATTCTGCCTTTTTTTCTCTTTTTGTGGGGAGGGGAAATGGGGGGGTGGACTTTGCTGGTGGCTCAGATGGTAAAGAATCTACCTGCAATGCAAGAGACTTGGGTTCAGTCCCTGGGTTGGAAAGATCTCCTGGAGAAGGAAATGGCAACCCACTCCAACATTCTTGCCTGGAGAATCCCTCAGAGAGAGGAACCTGGGAGGCTACAGTCCATGGGGTCGCAAAGAGTTGGCATGATTGAGCGACTAACACTTTCACACTTTTATTCTCACACTTTCTGCCTTTTTTGAATATCCTCAGTTTATACCACTTCATAATACATTCTAAAGCTATGTGAAATAAAGTGAGAGCTCCTTTGATTTTTCTTAAGTTTACCTCTTTAAAAAATCAGGAGATGCCCTACTTCTTGGTATACATAATTATTTCAGTATACGGTGACCTGAGCCATGTTTATCCTATCTACCCACTTGTGATTAAAAAGATAGACCTTCTTCCAGCAGGTTCTGCCTTTTGGTGATGTGAGGCAGGAGTCTATACATCATGCTGCTTATCATGCCCTGTATCTTATTGTCCTTCCTACGTCCTGGGAGGACTGTTCGCAGTGTTTAGTCTACAGTCACTCCCACGCTGCTTTAGCAGAGAGTAATCAAGCTCAAAGCCTACTCTCAGGTTAGTAAGTTACAATGACCTCTCCAGCTCTTATCCGTTCAGAAATTCATCACTCACTTTCCTGTCCACATTTTCCAGCTTCATGGGGTCTCACTGGGGCACAGCTCCTGGGAACATGGCGACTGTCAACACTTAGGAAAGGCTGTTAAATCAGACCAGCATCCTTCGGGTAACCACCCCTTGGCTACTCAGCATTTTTACACATCTTCCTCTAAACAAACAAACAAAAAAAATGCCTATCTGTAATCCTTGTTCCTTTCTTTAAGCCAATTCCCTCCTAACCAGTTTCACTTCCTTATACCTAAAAAGACCCCTCCACTATTTAGGAAGAGGAGTTCCCAGTACAGCAACCATGGCGCCCCTCATTAGAATGGTTAGGTGTCAGTGTGTGAGGAGCCCACGCTTCAGCCAGAGTCCACTAATAGGCCTGGTACAAAAGTGAGGCTTGCTGCCCTGTCACTCCCTGAGGGCTCTTTTGGAGCTCTTACAGAAACACAAAACACACAGCTTAGTTCTGACGGTCACTGAGCATCCACCCTGTGCCAGGCAGTGGGCTACAGAGCTGAGAAAACAAAGATGGGCAAGATGTGGGTGCTGCCCTTCAGGAATTCATGAGCTTCAGAGGGAAGACAGACCTCCTCAATAGAGAGTTAAAATACGACGGGATAAGGGGATATGGAGAATGCTGTGGGAATGCAGATTAATTCCACAGGTGAAGGAGGCTCAGAGAGGAGGTCACATGTGTGCTGAGCCTTGAAGGACTGAATAAAACTGCCCGTGGCAGGCCAGGTGGAGAAAGGTATGGCAGGCAAACACGAAAGCAGAAGTAATAGAAGAGGATGAGAATTCATGTGTTCAAGGGGCCTGGGGACACACAGAATAAGGAAAAATGGTTGAGATGAGCTGGAAAGGCATGATTATGGAGGACCACAGATGCCAAGGACATGAGATTGGACTGCTTCCTAGTATAGGCGATGGGGAGCCAGCAGAGGTTCTAAGCAGGGGAATGACATGAACAGATGTTTTACTCATATTTATGCACGGAAAGCCAGGAGGTCAGCGCTAATGGAAATTAATCCATAAAATGACAGCATAGGCTGAAAATTTGCCCCATTGTCTACTTTTTCCAGGAGCAATACACGGAATTATGGAAAACTACTCGTTAGAGCTGCATACAAAACTACTGAGGAAAATAAAGTGAGGGTTCTGTTTCTGTGAGGAGCTTTTCTTTCACAGAGAAAGAAATGCTTGCTTATATCTTCCTTGTGTGACAGAGATTAATTTGCCTGAGCATTTTATTTTGAAAATATCAACTGCCAATTTGCACTTCATGTGTTTCCCACACCTTTTCAATGGCTAATTTGATTTAAAATGGTTAAATTTTCAGCGAAATGTAAGGTGGATCACAATATTTCTTTGTTTAAACCCCTTTAAGGGGTCAACACAGCCTGCAGAATTGGTGATTTGCAAAGCAGAGAAAAATGTTGGGGTACACAATGGGAAGGACTGAATAAAAATGTCCTACGTTTTCCTTGAGAAATACAGAATATATTAATATAATTAGCAATAAGTTTTTTTAATTAAAAAACAAAACCATAGCCTACAGAAAAAGGCTTGCTCTGGTTAGTAAGGCTTATAAGATCTGGCCTCCACTCCCAGCCTCTGACTCCACCTCTAATCCACACCCCCCCTACCCTGTGGGCAGAGCTCCTAAGAGCCGTGTTATCCACCTTTGCTGCTCCTCTGCCAGTTCTCCCCGCAACCCTACCACAAGACTTCATGAAGCTGCCCATCTTTCTAGGTACAAATGGCCACTCCCTCCTACCCAGTTCTATCCACCTCCTCAAACCCAGAGGTAGGACCTGTACCTCCTTCCCCATCTTAGTCCCATGATGAAGTGCTATGGTGCCCATTTCCTTTTCCACCTCTCCCCTCACTAGAATGAAAGCTCTTTGATTCAAGGGTCTTTGTCTTATTCTTGGCTCTATCCTCATCACCCTCAAATTATTATCTTAAATGACTGAACGAACAAAGTATGAAACCACTGTGATTATCTTTCTAATCTCAACATTAAGATTTTCTGGACTTCCCTGGTGGTCCATAGGATAAGAGTCCACCTGCTAATGCAGGGAACATGGGTTTGATCCCTGGCCCAGGTAGATTCCACATGTGGGGCAACTAAGCCTGTGCGTGCCACAACAACTAAGCCCAGGTGCCCTAGAGTCTGTGCTCCACCACAAGAGAAGCCAGCACAATGAGGAGCCTGAGCGCCACAACTAGGGAAAGCCCGCAGGCAGCAACAAAGGGACTCAGTGCAACCAAAAAGAAAATAAAACGATTTTCTGCCTCTTCCAATCTTTCAGGAGGATCACAATCTACCACATGCTCACTGAAAAACACACATTTGAGTAGCCGTCTAAAGCAGCCAGACTACTGAACACTTTAATAACATGAATCATCACTCATTCTTTTTTGACAAAGTCACAACATCATATATGAAGTTTTCATAGAATCAGACACCTGCATGAAGAAACATAAAGTGTCAGGGGGTAGAAAATCGTGTTGGTTGGGCATGTGAATTAGACTTGAGAGAAAGTTGATGACTCCAGAAAAACTCTTTTTGTGGTTGTAACAGTTCTCCCATTGCCAAACTTCCTCCTGAGCAACCCCTCTCTCTCTCCACCCCTCCCCTCCCTTCAGCTCACATTTTCTCGGTGTGCTGAAGGTGCCTACAGGTACATTTTCTGGCTGCCTTCCCTAAAACTAACTGAAAGTGCAATTCATCACACATGCAAAGAAGCACTAGCAAGAAGCACCCCCATTTTGCGATGCTCATCTGATGCAATGACACTGTGAGACTCCAGACTCAGCACAACCCTCCCTCTACAAGCCTCTACCTATAACATGTGGCTGGACCACTGTCATAATGATCGAACTCTCTTTCCTAGAAAAGAATCTCCCCATGTTGTCCAGGACCATCTCCAACTAGGCTAACATTCCCCTTGCCCAGTCTCTCCATATGACAGCACGTTTCCTGTCCTGTGTTCATTTTCATTTCAACCTAGACCCCCTGGTCAATAGCCCTCTCACGAGTCCTTTGTCATTTGGAACCACATCCATGGCCACTCCCCAGCACTACATCAAACCCCTCCTTGCTTGTCTTTGCTGCCACAGGAGAAAATCCTAACTGGGTGCTCAGGGCCTTCATTTACAGGGATAACAAATCCTTGGCTCAGCTGGGCTCTCAGTCTCCTCAAGGATTTTACTTACTCCTTGTCAGCATACCATGACCTAAAGAACAGGACACTTGAGGTTCCACAAATGGAAAATCCCCTCTCACTCACAATAGCATCCTGCTTGATTTGCATAGCTTGATAGAAGGGCTGGTCTACTGAATCTGCAGTCCCTACTGGCACTGACAAAATTCATATAACCCTATATCTTTCCTTATTGATTTAGCAGTCAACTCCTTTCTGGGTGCCACTTTCTTCACTCCTAATTTGGTTCCTAATCTGGAGTCTCTAAATGATCCTTGGATGGGCTACGTGGGATCTGTGAAAGTCTGAAATTATATGAAAAATGTATGAATATCTTTATAGGAAAAGGACTCAGAGCTTTCCATACCTCAAAGGAGTGTGTGATCCAAGAAAGGCTAAGGTCTACTGCCTTACTAACTGCATATAAACAGGTCACACTTTTTTTATATAAGATTTATTGATTTTGTGTAATTATAAAGCAGCACATGGGACTTTCCTAGTGGTCAGTGTTGAAAAACCCGCCTGCCAATGCAGGGAACACAGGTTTAATCCCTGGTGGGAGAAGATTCCACATACCACAGGGCAACTAAGCCCATGCACCACAACTACTGAGCCTGAGCTCTAGAGCCCACGAGCTACAACTACTGAAGCTCACACATCCTAGAGCCCATGTTCCGCAATGAGAAGCCATCACAATGAGAAGCTCACACACTGCAACTAGAGAGCAGCCCCTACTCTTCTATGACTAGAGGAAAGGGCATGCAGCAATGAAGAACCAGCACAGCCAAAAATAAATACTAATTAAAAAAAATTTTAATTACAGCAATATATATTCATTGAAGGATCTTTAATCTAAAGAAGATCTTTAATATAAAGAAGAAAATAAAAGTTACTTAGAATTCCATCATTCAAAGAGGACCGCTATGAGTGACCATTTTGATGTTCCTCCATCTCTTTTCTATTTTCTCTCCTTTTAAACTGGATTCATACTATTGATTTCTGATAGTTACAGTGTTCCAAATAACATGAAAAACTTCAGAGTACAAGGAATTTGGGACTAGTGTTCAAAAATTCCTTTGATTTTCAAGTGCACCCACCAACAAAATTTCTTGAGCACTGCTATGTGTATGACATACCACTCTAAAAGTCAAGAGGTAAATAAAGCCTTATCCAAGTTTTCACACAAAGTGTTTAAAAATTCTAGGGATTTCAATAATCTGTGTAAAGCTCCAGCCTAAGAAAAAGAACATTTTAGTTTAAAATGACTGGACCTATATCAACCAGAAAAAAGGGGAGACAGGTGGCAACAATGACTTAATCATAGACTTGAAAGAATGCAATTAAAACCACTAGAAGTCAGGTTTTAAAAAAATTGGTTTTCCTGTACTACCAAAACATTTTTCTTTTATCACCTAATGATAAAAAAAAAAAAGGTGATTAAAAAAACACATGAGATGGGACTATAGAGTCAAGGCCCAGGTCATCTCACATGACTCATAAACTCATTCTGAGGAAAATTCCCTGTGTTTTGAGCAATGACATTAGGAAATAATTGTGTGGCTTCCTATGGCGACTGTTCAAAGGACAGCACTTGTGTGCTTGTGGAATTCCGCTGTGTTGAAAGAGAATGATCAGTGTAATTACTTCACTGCCACTGCTTACATATTTCACAATCAAGATAATTCTGGAAAAACAGGATTATTGCTTCTTTGCTTTAAATACATATAGGCAGACAACAAGCCAACTGAAAGATTTCTTATCTCAAGTCCACTCCCTCCAATACAATTTTCAACTTACATTTAAGTATTATTCCATTTTCGAGCAGGAAAGCAAGTAAGTCTCTTTGCACAATTCAAGGCTGAACCCAGTGAAATTCTCTAGAACTTTCTCTCTGTCACCCCATCCCATGCTAAACCATTGAGCCTTTTCCTCATTCCTCTGACCATTGGAAGTCTCTCTGAGGGAGTGATCCAGGCCTGACCCCATCAGAGTTTGCCAGAATATACTGGAATTGACTGGAGAAGGCACAGCCTCTGGTCAGGTCAAAGGCTCAGCCTTGCTTTCTTGTCAACACCACAACGTGACCGCAGCTTCTTGCAGGCTCTAAGTGAGGTAGTCACGCGGCAAGCAGACAGAGGCAGCCCCACTGCAATGCCTCAGCATCTTTTTCTTCTTTAGGGCCAGAGCCCCTTTCAGAAGACCCTGGAGCAGCCAGTGGACAGGATAGTTGAGAGTGGATGCGCGAGTTAAGAGCCCTTTTTAGGCCACCACAGATCACTGAGCAGTGATAAAGAACCCAACTGCCAATGCAAGAGACATAAGAGACACAGGTTCGATTCCTTGGTCAGGAAGACCTCCTGGAGGAGGGCATAGCAACCCACTCCAGTATGCTTGCCTGGAGAATCCCATGGACAGAGGAGCCTGGTGGGCTACAGTCCACAGGGTCATAAAGAGTCGGACACAACTGAAGGAACTTAGCTAGCTAGCTAGCTAGTAAAAGTCGCTTAGTCGTGTCCAATTCTTTGCAACTCCATGGACTGTATCAGCTCAGTTTAACTAGCTAGCTAGAGCACTGAGCAAAGTGAAGTGACTCAGTCGTGTCCGACTCTTGTGACCCCATGGACTGTAGCCTACCAGGTTTCTCTGTTCATGGGACTTTCCAGGCAAGAATAGTGGAGTGGGTTGCCATTTCCTTCTCCAGGAGATTTTCCCGACCCAGGGATTGAACCTGGGTCTCCCGCATTGTAGGCAGACGCTTTACCATCTGCCACCAGGGAAGTCCTACTGAGCAAAAGGAAATCCAAAAAAAGAGGCAATATATGTATACATACAGCTGATTCACTCTGCCAAACAGTAGAAACTAACACAACATTGTACAGCAACTATACTTGAATACAAATCAGTAATTTACAAACTCTTGGACTTTCCTAGCAGACCAGTGGTTAAGAATCTGCCTGCCAATGCAGGGGGCACAGTTCCAATCCCCGGTCCAGGAAGAGCCCACATGCTTGGAGCAACTAAGCCCATGCACCACAACTACTGAAGCCTGTGTGCCCTAGAGCTTGTGCTCCAACAATAAGAGAAGCCACCGCAATGAGAAGTCCTCGCCCCGCAACTAGAGAGTAGACCAAACTCACGGCAACTGGAGAAAAGTCTGCACGCAGCAAAGAAGACCCAGCACAACCAAAAAATAAAGAAAAGAAAATTGCTAAAAAATCTCCTCTACATGTACAAGACATGAACCTTATCTACTCAGCCTTGCGGCACTGGGAGCTCACTGTGGGCAGATTCTCATTCTTTTTCACCTTCATGTTCCTAGTGCTTTGCACAGTACAGGAGGCACTCAATAAGTATCTGTTATCAGCTGATTGAGTCAAGTATATGAAACCAGAAATGATCTGAAGACTTTTCCTATTGTAATATTCTATAAACTGTAAGCAGGCAACCTTCTGTAGGCAAGAAAAAGTTTTCAGAAGGTTTTTTCAATAAAAACTTTGCAAAGAATTTATTCTATCTATATTTCAAATTGCTATAATATTTCCTATAAATAAAATATCACCTTAAAACGATCAAAAAAAAAAAAAAAAAAAGAGCCCTCAGATTCTCTTAGAATGCCACAATCAACATATGGGGGACTTGAGTCCATTCTCCAGGGCTCAGTGTGTCGCACAGAAAGACCAAAGACTTTAAAGTCCTTTTATAGACTTTTCATAGTACTACAGCTGGAAAGTCAGACCTGCTGACCCATTAGGTCCCCACGATGTGCTCAACAGCTTTGCAACTCGACACCGACTATTTCTTTTCTGTTTGGGGATTGTCTAAGGTGCTGAAATTTAATGGGGGAATAAGTAGGTGCTACTGTACTACCTATACCAGAAGCGGTAGAAAGTGACGGTCATTTTCCTGACAAGAGAGTAGTTAAAAGTAAAAATGGTCAGACTTTCCTGGTGGTCCAGTAGTTAAGAATCCACCTGCCAATGCAGGGGACACTGGTTTGATCCCTGGTCCTTGAAGATCCCAGTGCCTCAGAGCAACTAAGCCTGTGTGCCACAATTACTGAAGCCCACACTCCAAAGCCCACGCTCCACAACAAGAGAAGCCACCACAATGAGAAACCCATGCATCGCAACTAAAGAATAGCCCCTGCTCACTACAACTAGAGAAAGTCCCTTCACAGCAACAAAGACCCAGCACAGCCAAAAAAAAAAAAAACTGTATTTTTAAAAAGTAAACATGGTCAAACGAAAACATTAAAGATTTCGGTATTCTGAATGACAAGATCATGGATGAATTTTTCTTCTTTTTTCTATTTTCCCCCCAATTTTTCTAGCACAAACATGTATTGCTATTATAATCCAAAAACATAAAATTAATTTTATTAGCTTTTTATTATGGTAAAATATACATAAAATTTACCATTCTGACAATATTAAGTGTACACTTCACTGGCATTCAGTACATTTACATTGTTCTGCAACCACCACCATTATCCATGTCCAATTTTTTTCATCATCCAAAACAGAAACTCTGTAGTCATTAAACCCTAACTCCCCCTTCAACCCAACCACTGGGAACCTCTGATCTACTTTTTGCCTCTATGAATTTGCTTATTTTAGGTATGTCATACAAGTAGAATCATATATAATTGGCCTTTTGTGTCTGGCTGATTTCACTTCACTCAGTTCAGTTCAGTCGCTCAGTCGTGTCTGACTCTTTGCAACACCATGTACCGCAGCACACCAGGCCTCCCTGTCCATCACCAACTCCCGGAGTCCACCCAAACCCATGTCCATCACGTCGGTGATGCCATCCAAACATCTCATCCTCCATTGTCCCCTTCTCCTCCTGCCCCCAATCCCTCCCAGCATCAGAGTCTTTTCCAATGAGTCAACTCTTCGCATGAGGTGGCCAAAGTACTGGAGTTTCAGCTTCAACATCAGTCCTTCCAATGAACACCCAGGACTGATCTCCTTTAGGATGGACTGGTTGGATCTCCTTGCACTGCAAGGGACTCTCAAGAGTCTTCTCCAACACCACACTTCAAAAGCATCAATTCTTCGGCACTCAGCTTTCTTTATAGTCCAACTCTCGCATCCATACATGACCACTGGAAAAACCATAGCCTTAACTAGACAGACCTTTGTTGGCAAAGTAATGTCTCTGCTTTTTAATATGCTGCCTAGGTTGGTCATAACTTTCCTTATAAGGAGTAAGCATCTTTTAATTTCATGGCTGCAATCACCATCTGCAGTGATTTTGGAGCCCAGAAAAATAAAGTCAGCCACTGTTTCCACTATTTCCCCATCTATTTGCCATGAAGTGATGGGACCAGATGCCATGATCTTAGTTAGCATGATATTAATATTTTCAAGGTTCATCCATATTACAGCATGTGTCAGAATTTCATTCCTTTTAAAGGCTGAATATGATTTCACTGTACGTATGTAGAATGCTTTGTTTATAATGGACATTTGGGTTGTTTCCACCTTTTGCCTATGGTGAATAACAGGACATGAACACTGATAGGATGTGTTGATAGGAACACTGGTGTACGAGTATCTGTATGAACCCCTGCTTTTTCTTTGGGGTTCACAACCTAGAAGTGGGATTGCTGGATAATACAGTTGTTAGAAGAAGCACAGTGACTGAAACTACCCACCCTGGCCAGGCACCATAGTAACCATTTACATGATCTTTTTTATGACAGGAGGTCCTGGTAAGGAACACAGAACTAATAGGCCACCACCAATCAGAAGAGTTCAGGAAAGGTCAAAAGGAAACACCACATGTCCGACCACCTCCCAGAATCCTTCTCACTGGCATCCATCTTGGCTGAACAAGGCATGGACTTAGAGTCCACAAGGAAGGACTCTGAGTCAAAATGATTGGCTAAAGATGACCCAGAAACTAATCCCATCACTATAAAACCCGAGACTATGAGCCATGTGGCAGGGCAGTTCTCCTCGCTTCCCTTACCCTACTGCTCTCCACCTGGGCGCCCTTTCCCAATAAAATCTCTTGCTCTGTCAGCACATGTGTCTCCTTGGACAATTCACTTCTGAGTGTTAGAAAAGAGCCCAGTTTCGGGGCCTGGAAGGGGTCCCCCTTCTTGCAACAAATGGTGACTCTGGCGGGACTCTTCTTCATTGACCATTCAGGGTACTCAGAGACCAGCTTGCCCATCAATGGACCAGACCCACCGGCTGCAATTGGGACCCTTTTGTCCCTGGTCTCCTCCTGACTAGGACAACTGGCCAGAGTACCCTGACCCAGTAAGGAACAAGAGACTTTATTGACCTCTCTCCCTTTCTCTCTACTTAACCCTTCCTATCCAACCCCCATTTTCTTGTCCCCCAGTCCTAGATGCAGGAATTGGCCAAAGGGACAGAGCCTGAGCTGAGGATTGGAGACTGATCACCTCCTTTTGGCAGAGAACTCGAATTCTGGTTCTGTTCTGGTCTGGTTTCTGGTAAGGTCAAGTTCCAGTCCTCCTTTCTCTGAAGGCCCAGGGTAAAGTCCCGTAATGCCTAGATGTCTGCAGATGGCAGGAGACGTCTGTAAGGCCACCCCTTTTGCCCTCCTCTCCCGCGTACTCCCCCCTTCTTCTTTCAACCTGGCTTTCTTTCCTCCCTTTGAAATCTTTGAAGACCGAGAAATTTTCATTTACTCTGTTAGTACTTGGATCTGGAGTTCTATGTCTCTATAGGAGGTTTTCTGAGAGACTGTAATCTTATATTTAAGAGAGTGTCTGATGAGGACTGCCATATCTGTGTGTGTATGTTTTATATTCTGTGTTCTGTGTTATGATTTGTGATGGCCATTTTGCTTTGTCTGGCCACCATTTGGTTTAGACCTGCCACCATTTTGTTAGAACTTGATTTTCTTTCCCTGTACCTTGAGACCAGGGCTCTCAGGAACACTTATCTAGACCATTTCTAGCTCCTGAGACTGAGGGAAAATGGGGAAAAGCCTTTAAAATTTTTATTTATTCCAACTGTTATCTATAAACTTGTAAATTTTATACTGTACTATCTAATTCATGACTAAGCTTAGAAAATGAAGCTAGAACTTGTGTTGTGTCTGTCTGAATAAGCCTTTGCCTCTGGTTAATATTTTTTGAGATTAATTTGTAAATGAGCTCTATTTAATTGGCTTAAAGAAAAATAAGCATTTACAAATCAAATAATTCTAAATTAATAAATTCCAAGTTCAAGTGAACTGGGAAATATTCAGTATTAAATACCTGATATTAATGTTTGTTGATCTATCTAATACAGACATGTCTTAGAGTAATTAACATTAAGTATAATATTTCCATTGTACCCAGGTTTAATATGTTAAATATTATCATATCTGTTACAAGTTTGTCAACAAGGAAATTACCTCCAGTGAAGAAACTTCTAAAAAAATGTAAATGAGAAGTGAGCCATAGATAAACTCTATTAAGAATAATTATGCTTTAGGGGAATATCTGTCTAAAATAGTCTCTCCAGATTGGGATAACTTAAATTTCTAAGGGTTGTGCTAAACTAAGTGTTGGAAGTCTATTGAATAGTTAGGTCATTTCCAAATAAAATAAGATTTTGAAACATTTACTACTAAACACTGATTTCCTTTTACAGAGAAACTAAAGAGATTTGGGACTATAAATGAATAATGTTTGGTGCCATCCTAAATTTTCTAAGAAAGCAAAGGTTTTAGAAATTATCACTTGTATTTATGCTCAGGAATCTATAAAATGCTAATATAAAAGTTAGTTCCTGGTTGTGAAAGGAAAGAAGTGTGTTTTCAGTAAAAAAAAAAAAAAAAGTATAAAAAATTCTGAAAAGAGTTATACATGATCAGTATTTTCTAAAATTGGATTACAGTTAGCTAGATAAATGGATTTTGTTAGGAATGACACAGCCATAGGAAAACTGGTTAGAGCCAACTAGGTCCAAGATGGTGGAGTTAACTTTCACAAGACTTTGAGCCTCCGTATATACGCCCATTGTGACAAATCAACAAGCTAAATGACACACCCATCAGCACTGATTCTAAACCCTTTTAATTGATCTTTTTGATAAAACTTCCTAAATCGAATTCTGTTAAAGTTCCTTTGATGTCTAGCTCACTTTGGGGTACTTCAGAGGGCCTCTGAAACATCCCAAAGAGAAATATTAAACTAATTGTGTTTATTTGGTTGGTTAAATTACATGGAAAATATTATCAAATGAGTAATAAATCCTCTCACGTTATAGTATATGGTAAATATTACTAATATAGGTATCCTAGAAATTATATGGAGTTCTTAACATTCTAATATGTCCTGGTATTCTAATAGAAATCCTAAACAAAGGTCCATCTAGTCAAGGCTATGGTTTTTCCAGTGGTCGTGTATGGATGTGAGAGTTGGACTGTGAAGAAAGCTGAGCGCCGAAGAATTGATGTTTTTGAACTGTGGTGTTGGGAAAGACTCTTGAGAGTCCCTTGGACTGCAAGGAGATCCAACCAGTCCATTCTGAAGTAGATCAGTCCTGGGATTTCTTTGGAAGGAATGATGCTAAAGCTGAAACTCCAGTACTTTGGCTAACTCATTGGAAGAGTTGACTCATTGGAAAAGACCCTGATGCTGGGAGGGATTGGGGGCAGGAGGAGAAGGGGATGACAGAGGATGAGATGGCTGGATGGCATCACCAACTCAATGGATGCGTTGGCAAAGTAATATCTCTGCTTTTCAATATGCTATCTAGGTTGGTCATAACTTTCCTTCAAAGGAGTAAGCGTCTTTTAATTCCATGGTGCAGTCAACATCTGCACTGATTTTGGAGCCCAGAAAAATAAAGTCTGACACTGTTTCCACTGTTTCCTCATCTATGTCCCATGAAGTGATGGGACCAGATGCCATGATCTTTGTTTTCTGAATGTTGAGCTTTAAGCCAACTGTTTCACTCTCCTCTTTCACTTTCATCAAGAGGCTTTTTAGTTCCTCTTCACTTTCTGCCATAAGCGTGGTATCATCTGCATATCTGAGGTTATTGATATTTCTCCCGGCAATCTTGACTCCAGCTTGTGTTTCTTCCAGCCCAGCGTTTCTCATGATGTACTCTGCGTATAAGTTAAATAAGCAGGGTGACAATATACAGCATTGACGTACTCCTTTTCCCATTTGGAACCAGTCTGTTGTTCCATGTCCACTTCTAACTGTTGCTTCCTGACCTGCATATAGGTTTCTCAAGAGGCAGATCAGGTGGTCTGGTATTCACATCTCTTGAAGAATTTTCCACAGTTTATTGTGATCCACACAGTCAAAGGCTTTGGCATAGTCAATAAAGCAGAAATAGATGCTTTTCTGGAACTCTCTTGCTTTTTCCATGATCTAGCAGATGTTGGCAATTTGATCTCTGGTTCCTCTCCCTTTTCTAAAACCAGCTTGAACATCTGGAAGTTCACGGTTCACGTATTGCTGAAGCCTGGCTTGGAGAATTTTGAGCAGTACTTTACTAGCCTGTGAGATGAGTGCAATTGTGCGGTAGTTTGAGCATTCTTTGGCATTGCCTTTCTTTGGGATTGGAATGAAAACTGACCTTTTCCAGTCGTGTGGCCACTGCTGAGTTTTCCAAATGTGCTGGCATATTGAATACAGCACTTTCACAGCATCATCTTTTAGGATTTGAATTAGCTCAACTGGAATTCCATCACCTCCACTAGCTTTGTTCGTAGTGATGCTTTCTAAGGCCCACTTGACATCACATTCCAGGATGTCTGGTTCTAAGTGAGTGCTCACACCATCGTGATTATCTGGGTCATGAAGATCTTTTTTGTACAGTTATTGTGTGTATTCTTGCCACCTCTTCTTAATATCTTCTGCTTCTGTTAGGTCTCTACCATTTCTGTCCTTTATTGAGCCCATCTTTGCATGAAATGTTCCTTTGGTATCTCTGATTTTCTTGAAGAGATCTCTAGTCTTTCCCATTCTGTTGTTTTCCTCTATTTCTTTGCATTGGTCACTGAGGAAGGCTTTCTTATCTCTCCTCGCTATTTTTTGGAACTCTGCATTCAGATGTTTATATCTTTCTTTTTCTCCTTTGCTTTTCACTTCTCTTCTTTGCACAGCTATTTGTAAGGCCTCCTCAGACAGCCATTTTGCTTTTTTGCATTTCTTTTCCATGGGGATAGTCTTGATCCCTGTCTCCTGTACAGTGTCACCAACCTCACTCCATAGTTCATCAGGCACTCTATCTATCAGATCTAGTCCCTTAAATCTATTTCTCACTTCTACTGTATAATCATAAGGGATTTGATTTAGGTCATACCTGAATGGTCTAGTGGTTTTCCCTACTTTCTTCAATTTAAGTCTGGATTTGGCAATAAGGAGTTCATGATCTGAGCCACAGTCAACTGCCATACAACCCAGCAATCCCACTGCTGGGCATTCATACCAAGGAAACCAGAATTGAAAGAGACACGTGTACCCCAGTGTTCAATGTAAACAATACCGCAGCACTGTTTACAATAGCCAGGACTATGAAGCAACCTAGTTGTCCATCAGCAGATGATGGATAAGAAAGCTGTGGTACATATACACAATGGAATATTACTCAGCAATTAAAAAGAATGCATTTGAATCAGTTCTAATTAGGTGGATGAAACTGGAGCCTATTATACAGAGCAAAGTAAGTCAGAAAGAAAAACACCAATACAGTATATTAACGCATATGGAATTTAGAAAGATGGTAACGATGACCCTATATGTGAGACAGCAAAAGAGACACAGATGTAAAGAACAAACTGTTGGACTCTGTGGGAGAAGGCGAGGGTGGGATGATTTGAGAGAATAGAATTGAAACATGTATATTATCATATGTGAAATAGATCGCCAGTCCAGGTTTGATGCATGAGGCAGGGTGCTCAGGGCTGGTGCCCTGGGATGATCCTGAGAGATGGGATGGGGAGGGAGGGTCAGGATGGGGAACACATGTACACCCATGGCTGATTCACATGAATGTAAGGCAAAAACCACCACAATACTGTTAAGTAATTAGCCTCCAATTAAAACTAAAAAAAAAAAAAAGAAGCCCGTGCACCACAACTAATGACTAGCCCCCACTTGCCACAACTAGAAAAAGCCTTCAGGCAGCAACAAAAACCCAGCGCAGACACAAATAAATAAATTTCTAAAATCCTTTTTAGAAAGTGAAGATTGCAAAACTCTGTGAATATACTAAAAAATAAAAAATTGATGTGATTACTGTAAATGAGAGGATTTTATGCTATGTAAATTACATCCCAATAAAGTTGTTAAAAAAAACCAGGCTTAATTTGGTTATATTTGATAAAAATGAGGGTAATTTTAGGAAGAAAAAGATGTTTCAATAAATGTTAAATCCCAGTTTGTTAATGGAGGTCTGAGTCTAGTAAGACTCATTTCCTGGTTAGTTCTTTGCTGTTATGTGATATTAATGTAAAATTTAACTGAATTCTTAAAGAACACCCTAAGTTTACTTCTGAAGCTTATCTCAATAATGTATCTTTGGATGAAGATCAGATGCCTCATGAGCTGCAACCAGGACTGGAAAAAGACATAATTTAAAGGACTGTCTCCAACCTGGATGAAAGGACCCAACCTAGATGAAAGGACCTTTTTATCAGGTACTCCTAACTGGCTAATGAACAGTGAAATTGAAGGGAAATTGATTCTTAGATTAATTCCCACTTCCAAAGGCCCCTACACTGGACTGGTCTAAAGAGAGGACAGCTGACCTGATCTCACCTTAAAATGATACTTAGAGGAAAAACTACACTACACCAGGAGGAGAAAACGACGACATCAGAGATAGACAGTTTGCCCAAGATGCTGGACCTGATTCATATGATCATTTATAATGTTTTCTTGACTTCTTAGACCTTTACATATAAATCAAATGCTTTTCTATCATAGGCCTGATCCTATGCTAGTTTTAAAAATCAATCCAATTGTTGGGTTTGTGGCCAATTATCTGTGTCTAGTTCTGGGTTACCTTGGTAAATTTCTCTACTTCAAGGCTCTAACTAGTTGGCCCTGAGAAAATTTACTTAAAAAAATTTATAGTCATATTCAAGTCACTATTGATATTACTAGATGGGATCCCCTCACCTGGCCAATTAATAATGCCTGCTCTGAATCTGGTCATAAATTTGAGTTTTCTTCTATTACTCAAGCTCAATCAGAACAATAAGCAAAGTTTCAGCAAAGGAAAAAAAAATCTCCCACAATTATGGGATAGATGTATATAGATAATACCGGCTATGGTAATTTAGATTTAAAGTCTCCTGTATGTTGAAAACAGTTAAATCATACTAAGGAAAATCAATCAAGTAACACTAGAAAACTAGGCTATGTGCTTTATAGACAGTGCCAATATATAATTTCCCTGGAAGATAAAGATTCATACAGAGTAGACTAAGTCAGATGCCCTGGAATATACTGGGCTACATCTAATGGAAGCTCTTAGCTTAAGTCTTACTTATGACTTTACTAATACTGCTGACTATGTTATTTGTATTTCACCTGTTTTACAAAATTGCTGTTTCTTACACTGCCAAATGTGTGACTGAGGCCTCTGATAAAATAATACATAGTTCCATATGAGATCGATGATGGTAACAGTGTAACTCTAGATATGGGAAGAAGCAAAAGAGGGAATGTTTTCCTGGACCAAAAGGCTAATAAGACAGATGGTCCAGAGAATTTTGGATACTGTTTTATGGCCTAGTCCAGTACCAGCACATTGAGTGGCCTGTCAACAAAATCTTTGCCAAGCCTGAGAATGGACATTCTCAGCACCATGGGATAAAATGGTCATGAAATGCACCCCCTCAAAATCATGGTCAAGTTTGTGACCAAGAAGGGGCTCTGCCAACTAAATAACTGACACTTGCCAACTACCTCTACAAAGATTAATCATGGCCACTGCAGCTGCTTATCTTCAACACCCCTAAAAGGAGTTCAGGTTGGAAATCGGGAATGAGACACTCTGTGCTCTGGGGGAAAAAAAAAAAAAAAAAAAAAAAACTGGCAGAACAAGCCTTCAGGTAGTTAGATCTTTTCAGGAGAAGATTTTATGAGTTCCAATTCTTATATCTTCTCATACCTAGAGAAACACTGACATCGTTAATGGTGACATCTGCTTTGTCTATTAAGTAGAATTTTACAATTAAAAGTCAAAATAGAATAGCTATGGTTCAGACATCCAAGGAAATAACTAGGTGATTCTATGGGTGTAATTTCAGACTAGACCCTGTATTGCTAAACACTTGAGTTTTCTGAGTTGTGTCAGGCTTGGATGCCACCATTCTCAAAACAACGTCTGCTGGCAGCTAGTAACTGCAACCATACCTTTTATAAAACTAGGCTACCTGACTACAAGCCTCCCCAAAGTGCCAGGTCCAGACAGGGTTTCAGGCCTATTCTTCAAAAAAAAAAAAAAAGATTTATTTTGTCTATTAAAATTCCAGTTATCACTCCTCCAACCACTTCTAATTGGGTCTGTTAAACCAAAATGGCAGACCAAGGGATTGAGATTTTAATCATACAAGACTCACATCTAGGACTTGGAACTCAGGAATACTTCTAAATCAGTGTCTATTCTCCAAGCTGAGACAGTCCTATGCCCCATTTTGACAGGAAGTTCTCACTGTCAAAGTTGCCTAGTTCCCTGAATTAAAACTGAGCAGGACTCTATGGGGCTCTGGAGTACAGATCTGTTCTGTGCTCTCCATTTCTTGTCTGTAGGATATAGGCTTCGTTCAGCCTCCTTGACCTTCCCTGAGTTCCAAAGGGTAGATTCAAACGGTTGCTAATCAGGGAAAGGAGGGGATACAGAAACAGGAGAAACAATCAAAGGTTGGTACAGCCTCCAGACAGGGTCCTGGTTCCTACTCAAAAAAATATGCATAACAATGTCTCTGAGTTCTACAGAACTGGAGTCCCCACCCACATGGAGGATGGTAACTTCAGGCTGAACACAAGATTCCTGGAGCACAACTCTGTTGCCTCACCACCAATCATAAAAAAGTCACACACCCTGCTGCTCTCACCCCAAATGTTGCCTTCTTTTTCTCAGGACCAGTGATGACCATCCTGTTAGGTATTCTGTTTGGCCCCTGTCTATTTCATCTCTGAGATGAGCCAACAGTTTCAAGCTAAACTGCTGTTATTACAAGGGTGAATGCTGGTTTCAGGCAAAGAATACCTCGACTTAGATCAGGTAGAGAGAGATTTCTGCTCTGCTAGGCAGGTCTACGCCCATGCACAGCAGGAAGAAGTTACAGAAGAAAGAGACCTCTGCCCCAATTTCCAAGAAATATCTTGAGTATGAAGTCTCTCAGGGGGGTAGTTGTTAGGGGAAGCACACTGACTGAAACCGCCCACCCTGGCCAGGCACCATAGTAACAATTTACATGAGTTGTTTTATGACAGGAGCTCCTGGTAAGGAACACGGAACAAAAAAGCCACCACCAACCAGAAGAGTTCAGAAAAGGTCAAAAGGAAACACCACATGTCCGACCACCTCCCAGAATCCTTCTCACTGGCATCCATCTTGGTTGAACAAGGCATGGACCACAAGGAAGGACTCTGAGTCAGAATGATTGGCTAAAGATGACCTGGAAACTAATCCCATCACTATAAAACCTGAGACTGAGCCATATGGCAGAGCAGTTCTCCTGGGTTCCCTTACCCAACTGCTCCCCACCTGGGTGCCCTTTTCCCAATAAAATCCCTTGCTTTGTCAGCACATGTGTCTCCTCAGACAATTCATTTCCAAGTGTTAGACAAGAGCCCAGCTTTGGGCCCTGGAAGGGGGTCTCCCTTCCTGCAACAAAGTGATTCTATATTGAACTTTCTGAGGAACTGCCGAGCCACTTTCCACAGTGGTTGCACCATTTTACAGTCCCACCAGCATTGCACAAGGGTTTCAATTTCTCCTCATCCTCTACAACATCTGTTATTTTCCATTTCTTTGACAACAGCCACCCTAGTAGGTGTGAAGACGTATCTCACTGTGGTTTTGATTTACATGTGCTTATTGGCCATTTGTTTATTTTCTTTGGAGAAATGTCTACTAAAGTTCCTGGCCCATTTTTTTATTTAATCAAGCTGTTTGTTTTTTTGTTGTTGAGGTGTAGGAGTTCTTCATATAGTCTAGATATTAATCCTTTATTGGGTATTCTGTGTGTTGCTTTTTTTTTTTTTCTCCTGATAGTGTCCTCTGATATGCAAAGGTTCTTCATCAACTTTATTTTTTGAAAAAAACACAGGTAAAAATTTTAGAGGGTAGACAGACAGTGTAAAGTATAGAGGAGATGGGAATCCTCATGCTTCTTTTTAGACTTCCTTTTTATGGGGAGAGAAACAAGAACTGAGGTCATTTCTACAAGGTCACAACTCACATCTCCTCCCTCAGCTTGGCTTCTCCCTAGGCAGCTAGTGCTGTAGGACACTGGTGTGCTAGTGAGAGTCCCAGAAAGGGAACTCATGCTGGGGGTGGTAGGTGAGCCCAATGGGAATGCGCAGGGTGGTGAGGATATAGGATCCTGTAAGACTTTTAAGGTCTGCCAGTTCCACCAGGCAGACGTTTCATGCCACCCTTTCTCAGGCTGGTTCATGACTATATACACTCAAACTTCTCAAATGAAAGATAAACACACAGATTTGTTACTACTGAATGGAATGGACTATTTAACTCCTCATTGTGAAAAGTGACACCCAAGCTCAGTTCCTTCTTGAAGAATCAAACTATTCAAGTGACATCCTCTGTAAATTGCAGGCATTTTGTCTTTTGTGTATCTCTGCCCTTCATTTCTTTTCTCCCTCCTCCTCCCTCCCCACCTCCCTACTCCTGTCAGTAAAATGGAGCTTCTAAACAACTCTTTGTCATGTGAAAATTTATTTTCCAAACATTTTTGAAGTTTAATGAGTTTCTACAGGCAATCAATCAGAAGAAGCACCACATATTCATTTTCTTCTGGGGATCCTGGAAACACTCAAATCCCCTGGAATGTGAATGCATGAAGTCTAAATTTCAGGACAATTGTGAGGCTAAATTGTTGAATATCTAAGACTAAAGGTTAACCCACTGCAGATCCAGTAAATTGATTATTTCCTGCTCTACAAAGTAAGCATTTGTTATCAAAGATATTCTCAATTATAAATCACTGATCCACCAAACCATTCTTTCATAAGAAGACAACTATCTGAAACTTTCCCCCTAACATGGAAACATACCTCATACCCTAGGGCATGAATCAAGTACTGTACACACATTCATTTAGCAAAGAACCAAACTGCAAGTGTTAGGGGAAGCATGCTGATTGAAACCGCCAACCCTGGCCAGGCACCATAGTAACCATTTGCATGAGTTGTTTTACGACAGGAGGTCCTGGTAAGGAACACAGAACTAATAAGCCTCCACCAACCAGAAGAGTTCGGGAAAGGTCTAAAGGAGACACCACCTGTCCGACCACCTCCCAGAATCCTTCTCTCTGGCATCCATCTTGGCTGAGCGATGCATGCACCACCAGGAAAGACTCTGAATTAGAATGATTGGCCAAAGACCACCTGGAAACTAATCACATCACCATAAAACCCGAGACTGCGAGCCACGCGTCAGAGGTGTTCTCCTGGGTTCCCTTACCCTACTGCTCTCTACCCGGGTGCCTTTTCCCAATAAAATCTCTTGCTTTGTCAGCATATGTGTTTCCTGGGACAATTCACTTCCGAGTGTTAGACAAGAGCCCAGTTTCGGGCCCTGGAAGGGGGTCCCCCTTCCTGCAACAGAAGGATATCTGTAGGAAGCCTCCCTCCACCTACACATTCCAAAACAACTGGCTTAGAAATTTCATCTTTCTTCTTAGGAAATCCCTTTTTTGGTAATTAAATCATTAGGGGGGGAAAAAAAAACCCTTAATTCCTTTAGCCTGTGCTCACTTGCTCTACCTTCAAAGTCATCACATTATGGAATGGGTAGGGGTAAAGAAAACTAAGAAGGGAGGAAGAAAAATAGCTCATCTCTACCACTATTCTAACATTTATTGAATGCTAGCTAAGTACCAGGTGCTGTGCTAAATGCATTACATGTGTTATCTCATTTTATTCTCACAATAATCCTGTGGAATAGAAAATACTATCATGACTTACATTTTATCAACGGGAAAAATTGAAACTAAGGGAGGTGGGACAGGAATAGTAGGCAGAATTCTATGATGCCCCCTAAGATATTTGGCCCCAGCCTACTCACCCTATATAATTCTCTCCCCTTGATTGTAATCCAGACCTGTGAATATTATGAGCTATCATTCCCCTGATTAGGTGACTAATAAATTGACTCTGAGGTCACCAAAAGGGAGATTATTTTGGGTGGGCCTGGTCTAATCAGATGAACCATAGGAGAGGAACCAGGCCCTTCTTGGAGAGGGAGATTCACCCACTGGCCTTAAAGAAGCAGACAGAAATATTATGAGTGGTCCACAGGGCTAGACTTGAGGCTCTCCTCTAGGAACGGACAGCCACCCCCAGCTGTCAGCCAGCAAGAAAATGGGTCCAGTCAGTCCTACAACCACAAGGAACTGAACCACGCCAACTTTAAGGAGCTTGGAAAAGGCCCCTAAGCTTCCAGACAGGAACACAGTCCTGCCAACACATGTGAAACCCTGAGTAGACTCTAGCTGTGACCTGCCCATACTTCTGACCCAGAGAAACTGAAATAAGAAGTGTGTGTTATTTTAAGCTGCTGAGTTTGTGGTCATTTGCTATGCAGCAATAGAAAACTCATTCATTCAGGAGTCAAAGCCAGGACTGTTTAACTCTGGCATGAACACTCTTAACCACTACAGTAGTTTCAGTGGCAGTCTCACAAATTCTTAACCATTTTTAATTCTTCAGAAAAAAGTAGAGACATCAATTTTTTCAACATTTTTTGGCAGCATCACTCGACATGTGGGATCTTAGTTCCCCAACCAGGGATTAAACCCATGTCCCCTGCAGTGGAAGCTTGGATTCTTAACCACTGGATCTCCAGGGAAGTCCCCAAGACATCCATTTCTACTGAACAGTCATGGGTATGATCTTTTCCTCTTCTGATGCAGTTTTCAAGTTTTAAAAATGTTTTGGGGACTTCCCTGCTGGTCCAGTGGCTGAGACTCCATGCTTCCAATGTGTGTGTGTGGCGGGGGCAGGGTTGATCCCTGGTAGGGGAGCTAGATTCCACCTGCTGTAACTAAGGGTTTGCAAGCTGCGACTAACACCCAAAACAGACAAATAGAAAAAAAAATTTATGTTTTGATTGTATTCTAGTACAGAAACACATATTGGCTTAAGATCTGGGGGAAGAATACATATTCAATCAAAAACTGCTCGAATGCAGTATGATGACAGGTAAAGTTGTGAAAAAATAAGTAGGCTGGAAATCCTAAGATTTTATTTACCAATGGCACCTTGTTGAAGCCTGTTTGGTTTTTGCAAGGGCTCCAGGCTGGGCTACTTATGAATACTTTCCTTCTGACTATTGCATGATCTACAAGATCTGTCATCGTGTGCCTCTGAGGAGATGACAACCCATTATCCCTTCTCAGACAGCCCAACTCAAAATTCACTGAATAGGACCGGCCAGCGAATTCTCTGCTGGAGTGAGATCAGCTTAAAGAGCAACTCACAGAACTGTACACTGGAGTTGCTTCTTGGAGGGCATCAGTCAACAGCTCATGTTTCATGTTCTTTCATTCACGAACACACCCAAACTACACATGGGGTCAAAGTAGATGTATAATGATAGCTAATGCTTATGTAGCTGACGCCAAGCATTTACCATGAATTATGTCATTGAGGTCTCACATTTACCTCACAAAGTATATATTATTATCACTGTCTGTCCCATTTTACAGACCAAGAAACTGAGACTTCTTTAGAAAGTAAAGTAACTTTCCCAACATTCTCCAACCAGAGAGTGGCATTTCAACTCAGATGCTGATACCACAGCTCACATTCTCAGTCACTTTGCTGTATCACCAGTACTTCTGCTCTCCAACTACATATTTTTTCCACGCTTTACAGGACCTAGCAATGAGCCTTCACATAGGAATGTTCCATAGATATTTGCTATATTTGATAACGAATAAGGCTCATACTGGAGGGACTAGGCAAGGTTTCCAGACCCTTCATCACTGGGAGAAGATGGGAGACCAGAGGACTGAAGTTAATACAGGAGAAGGAGGCGGGCTGAAGGCAGCCCCTCACTCACGTGTGTTCCAATCTCATAGTAAGCGAACAGAATCATACTCTATGTTGACTAACTGTATACAGGAAGATTTGATTCTGGCACTAAGATCACAAAAATCAAAAGGAAAACTAACTCAGTTTTCCAGAGTTTATTTCTCCCTTTTGGAAAAGTTTCTGTGACACATCTGGAAGTGATTTTCTAACACACTAGTTCCAATGAGTCATCTACACTATTAAGCAATGATTCCATAGGGTGAACCCTGATCATATTTTTCCATTAAGTGGCATCCACCGAGGTCAATGAAAGGCAATGGCTGACCCAGACTTGGACAACCTCACCCTCCACAGCCCCATTTTATATTATCAAGAACGTCGGTTTTAAAAGGTATAGGAATGCAATCTATCTCCCAGCACTAACGCAAGACTTGTTCTAATACCCTTAGTCTCCTTTCACTGCAGAAGATGGATCCAAAGACTGCTATGGGGGAAGCAACACTCAGTAAAGCTGGCAAAAGAAATGTTATCAGGTCATGTGTAACCATGAGGCAATCAGAAATGCAGGGGTCAGGGTGGGCAAAAGACTCTTAATGCCACCAACAAGAATTTCCCAAGGAATATTCTAGAAAGGACTGCCAATCCACCCCTTGCCCATTCATCCACATCCTAATACAGTGGCTCCAACATCAACTTTTCACCCATATCATAATTGGTTTCCTAATATTTAAAAGCTCTAGTATTGATGTTTAGAAATATAACTTAAGTCCATTTCCCAGAGTCTTCTGACACTTGGATTTCTTTCAGATTACAATGAAAGAATGAGTCATGTTTTTCCAGAGACTAAGGAGCCACTTACAAAGGCTATTTTAAATCTTTCAGGTGACAAGGGTATTATTTAGTTCCCAGAAACAATAATTGACTAAATGTCTTCCTCAGGCCTGAAGGAGTTAATGCAACTTCCCAGAGCGATTCTTCACTCCTAGGCACCAAAACGGCACCAAAACTATCTGATTGTAAATGGCAAAGCAACAGTCTCAACCTTAAAGCATTAAATTCTACCTTACAAAAGATAAAAATTTGCGGGTGGTGATTTGCATTACAAAAGGATTTTGTTTGCTTCGCCAAAGAATTCCAATCAACCGTATTCAAAAATCAGATTCCCCTAATGTATGCTAAATGATATGATTTGCACATGAGCTTCATTGAGCAAACACAGCTGTACCAAAGCTTGAATTTAATTACAGGTACCTCTTCACGTGGTTCTTCAATACCCATATCATTGCCTCCAAGGTCGTACAGTGAAGAGTTGACCTTACAATTTCTGACTCATTATTCCCCTATTCTAACAATAAAATTGCTTTGCTTTTTACCTAGCTTTTTTTTTTTTTTGGCTTTCGTCCAAAGCCTTCAAAGTATTCAATCCACATTTGTTAGTCTTCACAATTTTACCAGACAAGTTGGCAAGAGAGGTAGGAATGCAACCTTCCAAACTACCAGGGATTGGGGGGCGGGGGCGGGGAGGAAATTAGGACAGCTAACAGGCAAAGAAAAAAAAAATTAAAGATCCACACAAGCAGAAAAGAATTACGTTTATTTTTCTAAAAATAAAATATTTCATGTGTGGTGTTTTTTTAATAGACTAGTTTTTCAAGCAATTTTAGGTTCACAGCAAAACTGAAAGTACAGAGAGTTCAGTTCCCATGTACCCCCTGCCCACACGTATAGCACAACCCTCCCATCGTCAACATCCCCTACCAGAATGGTACATTCGTTACAATCCATGAACCATCACTGATGCATGTTAATCACCCGCAGCCTATAGCTTACGTTAAGGTTCACTCTTGGTGGTGTACCTTCTACGGGTTTGGACAAATACATAACACCATTTATCTCCCACTAGTCAGAGAAGGCAATGGCACCCCACTCCAGTACTCTTGCCTGGAGAATCCCATGGACGGAGGAGCCTGGTAGGCTGCAGTCCATGGGGTCGCGAAGAGTTGGACATGACTGAGCGACTTCACTTTCACTTTTTACTTTCATGCATTGGAGAAGGAAATGGCAACCCAGTCCAGTGTTCTTGCCTGGAGAATCCCAGGGACGGGGGAGCCTGGTGGGCTGCCATCTATGGGGTCACACAGAGTCGGACATGACTGAAGCGACTTAGCAGCAGCAGCAGCAGCAGCAGAGTATCATACCGGAGAAGGCAATGGCACCCCACTCCAGTACTCCTGCCTGGAAAATCCCTTGGACGGAGAAGCCTGGTAGGCTGCAGTCCATGGGGTCGCTAAGGGTCGGACATGACTGAGCGACTTCACTTTACTTTTCACTTTCATGCATTGGAGAAGGAAATGGCAACCCACTCCAGTGTTCTGGCCTGGAGAATCCCAGGGACGGGGGAGCCTGGTGGGCTGCAGTCCATGGGGTCGCACAGAGTCAGACACGACTGAAGTGACTTAGTAGTAGTAATAGTAGTAGTAGAGTATCATACAGAATTGTTTCACTGCTTTAAAATTCCTCTGCACTCACCCTATTCAGGCCTCCCTCTCCCCGACTCTTAAGTTACGAAAATATTCAAAGCTCAGTTTAAATATAACAAATCAATTTTTATAAACCACTTTTATATTATGATCAGAATGGGTGCTAGAAATAAAATGGAGCATGAAATGTGGTGGGGAAAAGACAGAGGACAAAAGCAACCAAAAAGAAATTAATTCAAGCATGTGCATACTGATAAGGGGGAGCACACAGGGAAAAGGGAAAAAGAGGTCCTGCCTACCAAGATCTGCAGCATCATCTAATTATTTGAAATGTCAGAGGCAAGACCTTCCATTTCCAAGCTCCTAATTCATCCCCAATTCTCCCATCCATTTGTTTTAAATCCACAAGAAATCTAAGATTGTTTTTAAATAACAGAACAAAGATACAGCCTATTGTAATCTGTAATCCTGTTCAAAATCAGGAAAATGGCAACCATAAATCCTTGCAGTATCAATGCATATCACCCGTTAATAGATTTATTTGAAATTTAAGTCTCTCTAGTGATTGATTATATTAATGGCAGCAAAGGATGACTACAGTATCGACAAACCTAAGACATAGGTAACATGCAAGAAAGGTGAGAGCAATTTTAATTTACATTTCAGAAAATTCAGGGTAGGCATTTCTGCCTCTCAAAACTTGTGAAGATAATATGAAACATTAAATAGATATATGCAGGTCTATGGGGTCGCACAGAGTCGGACATGACTGAAGCGACTTAGCAGCAGCAGCAGCAGATCTACAGGCATATATGTGTGAGTATGTATACATAAACCCTTTGAAACTTCACTTTATAGAGAACCCACTATGATCAAAATTAGGGGAATACTTAAGCAGATTGAAATGAAATGCAAATAGGAATTGAAGTCTCAATTTCTAGACCATCCTAATTTTATTGATTCAAAAGAGAGAATGTGAGATGTGGAAAGCAATGAACAAGAAGCTGTAAGACTATAGGAAAAATATTTTAATAATAAGAGCACCATGCTAATTACTATATAGATACCATGTCATACACATATGCATTTATGTATGTCACCAAACTATAGCAAGCCTGAAAAGTAAGTACTGAGCTTTTCTTGAATTCTATCAATACTTTTTCTGATTACAGAAATAATACATTTTAAGAACAGAAAATGTAAAACAAGAAAAAAATTTACTCATAATCTCAGCACTCAGATGCATACTGTTGATATTCTATATACCTACATGTATTATAAACACAGGCATTCCCTTTGAGAATGTTTCTTTGAATATAACAATAATACTAACAGCAAATATTTATTCAGTGCTTCCTATGTTCCAGGCATTATTTGTTCCCTTGTATTCTTTTTTTTTTTTAATTTTATTTTATTTTTAAACTTTACATAACTGTATTAGTTTTGCCAAATATCAAAATGAATCCGCCACAGGTATACATGTGTTCCCCATCCTGAACCCTCCTCCCTCCTCCCTCCCCATTCCATCCCTCTGGGTCCTCCCAGTGCACCAGCCCCAAGCATCCAGTATCGTGCATCTTGTATTCTTTTACTCAATCCTTACAACAACCCTGTGAAGTCAGAACTATCTACCACTGTCTCCATTTTACAGATGAGAAAACTGAGGCACAGCGTGGTTAAGCAACTAAAACCATATATTATCACATATGCGTTATTTTAAAAAAATACAATCATACTTTTCATGCTGTTTCATACTCTAAACTTTTTCCCATGTCAATAATAAACAGAGATGTCATTTTATTGACTGCATGGTTTTCTGGTGTGTGGATATAAATTTTGCCAACTCTTTTCTTTTGAACAGTCAGGCTGTTGAAGCTTGGGGCGGGGTGTTGTTTTTTGTTGTTTTGCTACTGTAAACAACTCTCTAAGGCACCCTGAGGTTGATACTATTTCCTCTTTACAAATGAGCATAAGTGTTTCCACACAGTTTAATAGCCTGTCCAAGGTAACACAGAGGGTCAGAGGAATCACTGGGCCTTTCTGGCACTCAGACAACTGTGCATTAGCTCCTTCTACTCTCCTGCCTGCTCCTTAGGCATTTACATGTTAATGAAGGCAATGGCACCCCACTCCAGTACTCTTGCCTGGAAAATCCCATGGACTGAGGAGCCTGGTAGGCTGCAGTCCATGGGGTCGCTAAAGAGTTGGACAGGACTGAGCGACTTCACTTTCACTTTTCACTTTCATGCATTGGAGGAGGAAATGGCAACCCACTCCAGTGTTCTGGCCTGGAGAATCCCAGGGACGGCGGGGCCTGGTGGGCTGCCATCTATGGGGTCGCACAGAGTCGGACACGACTGAAGCGACTTAGCAGGACGAGATAAGTTGTCAACCATAGATAGTTATGAGGCTGAATGAAATCAAGTCCTCTCTAAAACTGGAGAACTGGAGTGGTAGGCTGAAAAATTCTCCCCCCACCCAGATATGTCCCCATCATAATCCCTGGAACTCCCAAATTATACCTTATGGCAAAGGGTCTCTAACATGTGTTTGAGTTCATAAGGGTCTCAAGATAAAGAAATCAAGATCACTCTGGATTATCAAGGTGGGGCCTAAATGCCATCACAAACATCCTTATAACAAAAAGGCAGAGGGAATGAGAAAGAATGAAATAATGCCATTTGCAGCCTCAAGGATGGACTTAGAGATTATCATACTGAGTGAAGTCAGTCAGAGAAAGAAATATGGTATTATATCCCTTATATGCAGAATCTAAAAAGAAATGATACAAATGAACATTTTTAACAGAAGAGATACAGACTTAGAGAATGAATTTATGATTGCCAGGGGGAAGGGTGGAGGGAAAGGATAGTTAGTTTGAGATGGGCATGTATACACTACTATATTTAAAATGGATAACCAAAAAGGTACTAAGGTATAGCACAGGGAACTCTGCTCGGAGTTAATGTGGCAGCTTGGATGGGAGGGGAGTTTGGGGGAGAATGGATACATGTATATGTATGGCTGAGTCCCTTCACCGTTCACCTGAAACTATAACATTGTAAATCAACGATCTGTTCAGTTCAGTTCAGCCGCTCAGTCCTGTCCGACTCTTTGCGACCCCATGAATTGCAGCATGCCAGGCCTCCCTGTCCATCACCAACTCCCGGAGTTCACTGAGACTCACGTCCATCATGTCAGTGATGCCATCCAGCCATCTCATCCTCTGTCGTCCCCTTTTCCTCCTGCCCCCAATCCCTCCCAGCATCAGAGTCTTTTCCAATGAGTCAATTCTTTGCATGAGGTGGCCAAAGTACTGGAGTTTCAGCTTTAGCATCAGTCCTTCCAAAGAACACCCAGGACTGATCTCCTATAGAATGGACTGGTTGGATCTCCTTGCAGTCCAAGGGACTCTCAAGAGTCTTCTCCAACACCACAGTTCGAAAGCATCAATTCTTCAGCGCTCAGCTTTCTTCACAGTCCAACTCTCACATCCATACATGACTACTGGAAAAACCATAGCCTTGACTTTGTTGGCAAAGTAATGTCTCTGCTTTTGAATATGCTATCTAGGTTGGTCATAACTTTCCTTCAAAGGAGGAAGTGTCTTTTAATTTCATGGCTGCAATCACCATCTGCAGTGATTTTGGAGCCCAAAAATAAAGTCTGTCTCTGTTTCCACTGTTTCCCCATCTATTTCCCATGAAGTGATGGGACCAGATGCCACGATCTTCGTTTTCTGAATGTTGAGCTTTAAGCCAACTTTTTCACTCTCCTCTTTCATTTTCATCAAGAGGCTTTTTAGTTCCTCTTCACTTTCTGCCATAAGGGTGGTATCATCTGCATATCTGAGGTTATTGATATTTCTCCTGGCAATCTTGATTTCAGCTTGTGCTTCTTCCAGCCCAGCGTTTCTCATGATGTATTCTGCATTTAAGTTAAATAAGTAGGATGACAATATACAGCCTTGACATACTCCTTTTCCTATTTGGAACCAGTCCGTTGTTCCATGTCCAGTTCTAACTGTTGCTTCCTGACCTGCATATAGGTTTCTCAAGAGGCAGGTCAGGTAGTCTGGTATTCACATCTCTCAGAATTTTCCACAGTTTATTGTGATCCACACAGTCAAAGGCTTTGGCATAGTCAATAAAGCAGAAATAGATGCTTTTCTGGAACTCTCTTGCTTTTTCCATGATCTAGCAGATGTTGGCAATTTGATCTCTGGTTTCTCTGCCTTTTCTAAAACCAGCTTGAACATCTGGAAGTTCACGGTTCACGTATTGCTGAAGCCTGGCTTGGAGAATTTTGAGCAGTACTTTACTAGCCTGTGAGATGAGTGCAATTGTGTGGTAGTTTGAGCATTCTTTGGCATTGCCTTTCTTTGGGATTGGAATGAAAACTGACCTTTTCCAGTCCTGTGGCCACTGCTGAGTTCTCCAAATTTGCTGGCATATTGAGTGCAGCACTTTCACAGCATCATCTTTTAGGATTTGAAATAGCTCAACTGGAATTCCATCACCTCCACTAGCTTTGTTTGTAGTGATGCTTTCTAAGGCCCACTTGACTTCACATTCCAGGATGTCTGGCTCTAGGTCAGTGATCACACCATCGTGTTTATCTTGGTCATGAAGACCAAATCAGCTATACTCCAATATAAAATAAAAAGTTAAAAAGAAAAAAGAAACAGGCAGAGGGAGATTTGCCACTACCAAAGAGCAGGCAACATGACCCACAGAGGCAGAGACTAAAGTGATCCAGCCACAAGACAGGGAATGCTGGCAGCTACCAGACCTGGGAGAGACAAGGAACGGAAGTGGCCCTGAATTCTCCAAAGGAAGTGTGGCCCAGTGATACTGATTTTGGACTCTGGCCTCCAGAACTATAAGAGAATTCATTCATTGTTTTTAAGCCACTGAGTTGGTGGTAATTTTTTATGGCAGTCTCAGGAAACCAATACAAGAAGCAAGAGGCTATGGGCAACTTGTTCCAAATGTGTACAGTTGGTGGGTGGTGGGGGGCGGCGGGCAGGGAGCAGTGAAGGATGGCCATTTGACCAAAACCCTGCAAGACAGATAAGATTCCCTTTAGCAGGGAAGGAACTGGAAGGGCCTTCTAGGAAGAGGAATCAGCACGTGCGAAAGCATGGAGATGAGAAGGTTTAGAGTTTTGGGGGAGCAGTAGTTACTGGACCACTAATGGTCCGGTGCAGCTGGAGTACAGGCAATAGGAAGGGATGTGATGGGAGAAGAGAATCCAAAAGTGGGATGGGCCTTTCTAGTGGACAGGAAGGAACAGGAAGTCCTGCTAAGAAATCTGGGTGCTCTTTTCCAGTAATGTGGAGCCAATGCAGGTAGAATTGAGTTTGGGGATTTTGTCATTTTCCCTCATCTTTCCTGAGAGGTAGCAGAATGGGAGGTCAGTTTCTAGCTATTTCAAGACAGTAACTGCTTTGCTTGTTGCCAAGATGATGATCCACTCTGGTATGTCATACTCTAGGGACATGGAGACAAGATCCTGCCTAAGGGATTTCTCCAGGGGAGGGACAAGAACCGTGACAGTGGGGCAGCCCTGCTCCATTCCACCTGGTGTCAACTGGGAGGACTCTGGTGCCCCCCGGGAGACTCTGCAATAACCCCTGTTGCTATGAAGTGTGTATGGCCTCTGCCAACTCATCACCCCAAGAAAGCAAAATCCTCCATTAAATTGAACTTCATTTGTGTCTCATGTGGAAGGTTTCACTTTTGAAACGCCTACTAAGCCAAAAAAGGCCACTCTTTCCCAATGAAACACAGCAAAAAAAAAAAAAAAAAAAAAACAACTCAAAACACACAAAGTGACGTAAACTGGGCTCTGGACTTGTAATTATATCATTTCTTAAACTCTTCATTCTTATTCCATAATTCCACAGACAGAACCTCTGCTTCTTTTAGTTGGAACTAAATCCAAAGCCAGGACATTTTAGGGGACAACCTTGCCAGATGTGTAGCTCCACGACATTCCCTTAGCATCCATGCCATTGAATTTCCAGAAAAGAAACCCAGCCATCACTAGCTCAGGCCTTTGGAATTTTCCATCCTTGGCTAAAGAAAAGGTTAAAAAAAATAAACACAGTGATGGCCTTGTCCCATGGAGAACACTTTATGGCCAAACATGGAGGAGAGGGAAGGAAGAGGTGAGAAAAAGATGAAAAGGGCGAGTAAGAAAGTGCCCAGAGTGGAAGGAAGTTTCCAGAGCACGGGGCTGGAGATGGGAAAGTTGCGGTGCAACTGGAGCCAGAGATCCAGATCTACAGAAGCTTTTTCTGGAAGGTTGCAGTACAGAGAGGTGAGCGCTGATGGGAACAGCAACTGAGGAAAATCAAAATGAGGGGGGAACAGTCAGGGTACAGTTGAAGGTAGAAAGAGAAAGAAAGGAAATCTGATAAGGAGAGCATGAAGTCAGCCAAAGGAATCCAGCTCCAGTGGGCGCTGAGCTCAGAGCAAGTCTCAAGGCTTCAGCGGCAGCCTCCATGACATTCCTGTCTAGCCGAGTTTGCTACCTTGAGAAATACAGGTCTAGATTGTTGTGAACTGTGGCCCTTCTTCTACAGGAAGATGGAGGACGTGAGAGCCAGCCAACCCTTGACTCCCAAAAGAAATCTGGCCTTTGCAGGTTTCAAATCTTGAACCCTCGAGTTGGAGAACTGGGTCCCAACGATCATATACAGCAGAGAACTGTACACAAGTGTCCTGCACACTTCTTCACTAATTAAATCAAGGTCTTGAATTATCCGAGTTGACAGGGTGTGCTGCTATCATCTCCTGAATGTCTACTCACCCCCACTCTGGTCCCACCCACAACTTTCCCATTTGCCTAGTATGGTTTCTACAGGGGTGGATTTATTCCTGTCTGAATCTAAAGATATACTGGCTACTCTCATTAAATAGTTAATATTTTAATCTCTGGACTCCTGGTCTACTATAATGAGGGGGGAAAAAATCCCTTCCTTCCGTCTTAACTTATTTTTATCCTTTAGTTTCTTCAGATTAAATCCTTGTCTCCCTTCCCCAACCCCACCCCCAACTTTGCTCTAAGTAGATTTAATCCATTAAAAAGAAATCAGTGGAAATAGATTCTCTGCTTCTCTTCAATTCAAGCAACAGTTCTAGAAGCATTTCCTTTGGGATTTTAGCATGACCCAAAGCAAAGTATCTATCTTTTCCTTCAGCTCAGGCAGCTTGCTATCTCTCACAGCTCAGCTTGCCTCTCTCTCTCTCTCTCTCTTCTTTCACTCACTCACAAACAACATATTTGCTCTGTAGTTGCTTCTGGTATATACCACACTCCCAGATATTCCAGAGTCCTGAGGCATCAACTCTGTCACGAAGCTCATTGATCTAATGCCTACTGCCCATAAGCCATAATTCAGATGAGGGCTAGTAAAAAAGAAAAAAAAAAACCCAAACTAGAAAGGAGTAAGTCAGTAAAATAATGTGAAATTAACTGCAATAAAACAAGCCAGGTTGAAGGGCAAGAGCCTGTAACATGAAAATGAACATCCATTTCTAAAGATTTAAATAGGATTACAGTTAATACCCTTTCACATTCTAGAGATAAGCAGTATATAAATACATTAGGAAAAAATTTTTATGATAATTCCACTGAAAACATCTGAATTTTTTTATGGAGATGGCTTATAAGGAGAATTGGAACAGTTTTCCTATTAAGCAGAAAGGAAAGGAAAAATGAAACAAGAGAAAGGGAAGATGGTTAATATATATTTTGTCTATAAGATTTTTAATCAAAATCTTGCCAACCCCCAGATTTACATAATGTTTTTTTAGTACATTTCAACCAGTTATTCAAGGGCCTGGAAAAAGATAGGCCAGCCCTCAGAGAAATATAGCCATGACCAATTAGAACTGATGTAAAAATAGAAAATGCAATCCACATCGATGATAGAGTGCTTCTTCAGGGCAGTTGGGCTCTCTGCCATCAGCTCATCATGGATATTGTTATAGCCAGTGTTCGGAGGGCTGGTGAAAATGTGATCAGCCAGGAAGCTTTTGTGGTGTCTAAGATGGCAGTGACTGGACTTGGTGAATGAGAGAGGAAGTTTCAATTTCTCTCTCAACTGAAACCATCATGAAGCCAGAAGGAATCAGAGAGATTTTCCAGTCCTTCTCTCTGCTTCTCTAATCATGTATTTTAGAAACCCATTTCTGGGAAAGAGTCCATCAGTTACCTTGAATATGCAGGAGGGCCATGGCCAGTCTAACTTGACCATCAGGATGGGTGAAGTGCATCTCCACAGGACAAATGACAGGTGTATTGGGCTTGTCAGTGAAACAGTTATTCTCTGTGATTTGAAACCATCCTTTTCTCTTTTAAACACACACACACACACACACACACACACACACACACACCCTTACCTCTTTACGCTTTAGCTGAGGGTGGAAAATTCCATAGGCCTGAACTGGCCAAGTGCCTGCTAAGTGTCTGGCCAGCTTGTATCTTGAAACACCTCAAGTCTGAAAGCAGTGCCCACTTACAAGAACTCCAGACTGAGAGACTTTTGTGTGGGAAAAAAAATTTTTTTTATTATGAAGAATTTAAGAAAACATCCAAACTGAAATTGCAGACTGCAAACCTATATTGCTTTCTTCCGGCCAAAATCCTCAAAAGGCATTGTGTTTTCTCATTCTAATTCTGTGAAGATTTCTGCACCTGGTTCACAGTGTGCCAGTCTATCAGACCCTCCTCCAGACACTATGGTGTTCCTCATCCACCATAAGATCACCATTCCTCAACTTCCAGCAATGCCTGAGCACTAGGCAGATGCCCCCTTCTTATTTACTGGAACTTGTGACTATGTTATATTACATGGCAAAGGGATTCTGCAGATGTGATTAAATTAAGGACTCTGAGGTGAGGAGATTACCCTCACTAGTTATCCTGGTGGGACCAATGTAATCATGAGTCTTTCTAAGTGAGGGAGGGAGGAAGGCAGGAGAGTGAGAATCAGTGAAGGAGACGTGATGATAGAAGCAGTGTCACTATGACACGATGTGAGAAAGACCTGACCAGACATTGCTGGCATGAAGACAGAGGAAGGGGCCATGAGTCAAGGAATGTAGGCAGCCTCCAGAAACTGGAAAAGGCACCGTAGGAGGTCCCCGCCTAGAGCCTCTAGGAGGGAGTGAGGACTCACAGACACCTTGGCATTAGCCCAGTGAAACCTGTTTCAGACTTCCAACCAACAGAACCATGAGTTTAATAAACCTGTGCTGCTTTAGCGGAGAAGGAAATGGCAACCCACTCCAGTACTCTTGCCTGGAAAATCCCATGGGCAGAGGAGCCTGGTAGGCTGCAGGCCATGGGGTCTCTAGGAGTCGGACACAACTGAGCGACTTCCCTTTCACTTTTCACTTTCATGCATTGGAGAAGGAAATGGCAACCCACTCCAGTGTTCTTGCCTGGAGAATCCCAGGGACGGGGGGGCGCCTAGTGGGCTGCCGTCTACGGGGTCGCACAGAGTCGGACACGACTGAAGTGACTTAGCAGCAGCAGCAGCAGCAGTGCTGCTTTAGACACTAAGTTTGTGGCAATGTGTTCTAGTGGCCAGAGGAAATTAACAGACCATGCGTCTGGTGCACATCTCAGCAGGGCCACCACTAGAACTCCTCATGGAAGTACTCTGCCTCTTCTGAGTTCTCTAAGCAGACCTCCTGCTAAGCTCAAGCTATTGTGCAGTCACTGTGAGGGTAGGTCAGTCCTCCTCAGGATCAGCAACAAGATGAGAACCCTCCTAGAGGAACTGGGCACTTGACTGGCAAACCAAGACAGAGGGTTAGATACGGGGTCAAGCCCAGGACACAGGGACAGCAACCCCTGGGGACAAGAAAGAAGATCAAACCCAGGGACCAGCAGTGGATTTGACAGGGCAGAAGCAACAGCCTAGATGACTTAAGGCCCAGCCCCCAAGCTTTGAATACAACGAATTTTCCAATGTCCCCTGCTTAGGGCTCTGCACCTGGGGTGATGCCAGGCTGGCAGTGGACATCCAAGTAGCTCCCATTCCACACAGAGGTAGCAGGGCGAGGGAGCTGGGCATCAATCACAGAACGGAAGTGAGAAAGCCCTGCAGAATTCTCCTCTGACTTCCCCAGTGAGAATTCAGCCAGACCGTTTCATTTTGTTTGGAAGGAGAAGACAGAGGCAGAGCGCCTCTGTAAGCAGTCACGTGGCTCACCAGCAGTGGGGGAGTGATTCTCCCACAGGGTCAGGTTAGCAGGGAGTACCTTCTTTGCGGCACAAGCACTAGAGCATGAGCTAAACACTCTGCTGGCAGAAGAGAGCTGTGGCGCCTATGGGCTTTCCAATAACTATTTGGTTCAGTGTTTGCAACAGTTGATGGAGAGCCCTCCTGGATTTCAGTTCTTTCTGGGTGGGAAGTTAGGCAACTTAGAAGGTGGTATGCCCTCCTTCAGGTCTCTAGGAAATCATTTAATGGACCGAAGCCTTCAGAACTTGTTAACCTATGAAAATAAACTGGTTTTGCCAACAACATTCTTCTACTCATGCCATGAACATTGACAACAGGTCCTGTAAGGCGTAAAGCTGGCAGTTTGACAAGTGGGAAAATTAAACTGCTCGTATAAAAGGCATGGAGAGAAATATATATGTTGTTATTTTTGGACAGCACTAACCTGCTTGAAAAAAAACCCATAAAAAACAGTTCCCTGAAAATGATCCCATGTACCTCAGCTGAACCAGTGTCCTGGAGATATTTTTTCCCCCATATCATTATTCAAACAGCAAAGAAAGGAAGAACGGCCAATGGCAAACAGTTCTCAAAATCCTTTGGCTGACTTTGGCAAGGAAAAATCTATACTGATCTTGCCTGCATTGCTCAATAACAACATCACCCCTCTTTTTTTCCTTCTGTCCTCACCTTCTACTTTCCCATAAAAGAGACCTAAGCTTGTTCAGAAATAAACACTGTTTCCCAATAGGAGGAGATCATCACCCAAACCACACTGAGAGAGATTCCTCCATCCAATCTATTGTGGAATCTGGCCCGGGAGCTAGTGCTTCTTTACCTGATTATGCCAAAGAAATTGAGACACCTGGAGTTCATTACCTGTTCTGTCATTTAGCAAACATGAGTGGCCTACAGCCTGCCTCACTTGAAACCACGCCTCTGTTCCCTTCTGATGGGAGAGAGGCGACGACAATGCAGTATGCATTTCATAGTGACCTGGAAGAACATGTGAGACATAGCTGCAGTTTTTTAAAACTCTTCCTAAGATCAGGGCTATAAAAATACAAGGTCTTTTCATTGTCCAACCATCATTTCGTACAAAGGCATTTCCCAGCCTCCTGACCCACTTCACCGAAGCACTTCAAATAAAGATGTTCTGGTCTCAGAGGCTTAGAAGAACACTTGACTTCTTAGTTAAATCTCACCCAGTCCAATCTTTAAGTCACTAGGGAAAGCAACAGGAGGGAAAAACTGAAGTATCAGAATACCTTCAAACATTTCTCTGCAGCTTGAAACATAACACAATCTGACATAAGCTGTTGAGAAAGGCCAAAATATAACTTCCTGTCAACAATAAACTCAATGGGCAATAAAAATAAGGTGGCAAAGAATGGCAGGAAATCATTAATAGCAAATTTTGGCGTGATTGTGCGAGGCTCTGCATAGACAATAGGTAAACCTCACATCCCTGGAACAATTGGCATATTTTCTACCGTATCAACCACACTGGAAACCTCTCCACACCATTCCTAATAGAACTGACCCTGCTACTGCAAAACCAAGACAACTGGGTAGAAAAGGACATTAATTTCTTGCTGCTACTGCTAAGTCGCTTCAGTGGTGTCCGACTCTGCAACCCCATAGACGGCAGCCCACCAGGCTCCCCCATCCCTGGGATTCTCCAGGCAAGAATTAATTTCTTAGGAGACCTTTAAGCTTGAAACGTGCCCACTAAAATTACATGTTTCCACAATACATCTTTAAAAAGGCATTTGAATGTCAATATTCACTTGATTATTTTTGAAGTAAGGATGAATGCATGAAATGAAGGTTAATAAAGTTTTGAGAGGGAAAGGAAGGTTTGTTGAAGTTCTAGTCTTCCATACAGAGCCCAATGCTCTTCTAGCCATGCTTTTGCAGGAACCATGATAAAGAGCCAGTCATAAGTTCCCCAGACCAGAGAACCTTCCCCGGACATGGGATGGGATGTTCTTCCCCACTAGACAACTAGCCTTCCCACTCATTCATCTGGCTAGTCTGAAAGAAGGAACTGCCAAAAACCCAGAGTCCTACCTCACATCCACTGGGCTCTCTGATATGACCCAGTCCACCTGAGAGTGGCAGTTCCCCAGGACCTCATGGGCAGCCAGCTTATTCTGCCAAGAGGGAATGATTCTTAGCTCAGCCATGTATGTAGCTCACCCTCTGGGGCATTACCTGGAGTAAGGAAATAAAAAAGCAAGAGTAGGGATTCCTAACCTTCAAGCTATGACAAACCTAGACAACATATTAAAAAGCAGAGACATCACCTTGCTGAGAAAAGTCTGTATAGTCAAAGCAATGGTTTTTCCAGTAGTCATGTATGGATGTGAGAGTTGGATGATAAAGAAGGCTGAGCACCAAAGAATTGATGCTTTCAAACTATGGTGCTGGAGAAGATTCTTGAGAGTCCCTTGGACTGCAAAGAGATCAAACCAGTCAATCCTAAAGGAAATCAACCCTGTATATTCATTGGGAGGACTGATGCCAAAGTTAAAGCTCCAATACTTTGACCACCTAATGCGAAGGAAAAAGACCCTGATGGAAAAAGACTCATGGAAAAGACTCTGATGCTGGGAAAGAATGAAGGCTGGAGGAGAAGCGGGCAACAGAGAATGAGATGTTAATGGCATCACCAACTCAATGGACATGCGTTTGAGTAAGCTCCAGGAGTTGGTGATGGACAGGGAAGCCTGGTGTACTGCAGTTCATAGGATCACAAAGAGTCAGATACGACTGAGTAACTGAACAACAACAGGGCTTCCCTGGTGGCTCAGTGGGAATCCACCTGCAAATCCACCTGCCAGTGCAGGAGGTGGGGGTTTGATCCCTGGTCTGGGAAGATCCCACATGCCATGGAGCAACTAAGCCCAAGTGCCACAACTACTGAAGCCTGTGTGTCTGGAGCTCATGCTCCACAAGAGAAGCCACCACAAAGAGAAGCCTGAGCACTACAACCAGACAGTAGCCCCCATTCGTTGCAACTAGAGAAAAGCGCACGAAGTGATGAAGACCCAGCATAGCCAAAAAGAAATGAATGCATTTTTTTTTAAAGGCAAGGGTACCTGCTTCCCTTCTACCCATTTACTGTTGTCTGTTGACTTGTCACACATACACAAAAGACCTCCTGCACACCATCAAGCCCAGGAAAAATAATGCAGGCCAACAGTCATTCAGTGCCCTCCATGTGTCAAGCCCTGGCCCCCAGTGCTTCACATGCAACTCGTTGAAGCCTTTCAACAAACCCACAAGAGGGTTCTCGAGGCCCAGAAGGTTAAAAAACTGGCCCAAGATCACCCAGCTAATAAGCCACTAAGCTGGACTTTGAACCCAGGCCATGAGCTTTCAGAGCCTACTCTGCCCTACTAAACACGCATCACAGGCAACGGAGCTGAATGAAACTGTCCCTTTGCCCCAGTTACTGCTCTGGGAGCCTGCAGGGTGCGGCCCTGCAAGAGTTGGAAAGGCATCTGGCTCTGAGCTGATATAAATGACATGCCAACGTTACCATGAACCCTGCTGCAATCTGACAAAAGCTGAAGGAAACCAAGAGATATAAATCCCAGAGATGTATCATCAAATGACCGTTAGGATTTACAGAAAAGGGGAAACCGCTCTCGCGCTTTCTCCCGTCTGTGGTTTCTGGCCTTCCCTTCTGTGTTTCAGAAAGAAAGAAAAAAGAAAATGACACACACACAAAAAAACTAACAACTTTTCAACATACTTATGATTTTATGTGTCAGAAGAAAGCAAAAGCAGAGAGGTGAAGACACCTCTGAATGGAATTCCAACAAACAAGCAACAGGGGCTCCCAGGGTGGAGCGCTGGGGGTCTAGGAAGATAGCAAGGACTTCCGCAGCTCACAGAGGTCAAGTCAAGGAATGGCAAGATGAGTGATGCAGGTAAACTGTATACGGATTTCTCAGTGTCAGACAACTGCCGTTTACTTTCTCCATTCTTATGTTTTTTAAAAAAAGGCCTCTGTAGTTTAGTAAATGTGGGCAATGCCAAGAAGAACATTTAATTAGCAGAGGCTCATTTAACACTAACACTGTTGAGCCCAGAAGGATCAAACTCTTGAAAAACCCTCAAGGATCACATAAAAGATCGTCACGGGGCCCTGGGTAGAAATGATATAACTAGCTGAAGAGAGAAGCCACACCACCATCTTCTCTATTTCAGTCATTTGCATACATCTCATCTCCCTTCCGGGCCTGACAGTCCCTCCAGGGCAGGAAACGTGCTCTCCAGCCTCTTTGGGGGAAAGAGGCTAGTCAGGCTGAGCCCTTGGAGAGGAGGCTGCTCAAGAGTGACCTAACTTCCCATGAAGTCTGGAGAGGCCGCTATTGCTGCCCAGCCTCCCACTTCCCTAATCACCCCCAAAGGTGCAAACTTCTTCAATCAGCTAATCTCTCCTACAATCTCACCTCACCAGCTGCTCAACCCTGGCTCTTCCTCCCCTTCCTAATCCCATCTGGGACACTCTTTTGGGCCCTCAACAACCCCAGTCTTTTGCCAAAACACAACACTACACACTCTCTCCCTTCCCCTCTCATGGAACACGCTGATCCTCCAGATCACCCGGGTGGACAAACTTCAGCCATCTTGACTCCACCTCCCCCCACCCCACTTTCTCTCCCTCCCACTTCTTCCTTTCCCCCCTCCGATGCCCCCTTCAAGACATCACTAAATCCTGTTGATTTTATCACTCCTCTTCTGCCTTATCTACATTGTCACTGCCTCAGTTATGCCTTTGTTGTCCCTCTTCAGAGCCATAGAGCTACATTTTAACTAGTTACCTGGCCTCCAGGCACCCAGCACCAGGTCCCATCCTCCATATTGTTTCCAGTGTATCTGCTGCCAAGTCCCTGACTTCTTGGCTCATATCCAAAATGGGTATAAAATACTGCTCCCTTCTTTATTGTAATCTGTATTAGACCCTTCCAGAATACAGTTTTTGTTATAGAGAAATCTAGTAACAGTATTTCATACCCATTTTGGATATGAGTCAAGAAGTCAGGGACTTACCTTTATGAATCACTTATACATCAGACACTTTCCAAATATTACCTTCTTTGACCCCACGAGAACTCCACAAGGTTGGGACAACTATCTACCCCCATTTCACAGATGAGGACAACAAGATCTGGTTACTTGCCTCAGTTCACAATGCAAGCTGGTGACAGAGGGCAGATTCAAGCCCAGGTCTGACTCTTGAACCTGGGCTCTGCCTTCCATATTTTAAGGAGGACACTGAAACCTTGGAAAGGAGCCCAAACAAGACAAATGTGATGGTAAAGCATCTTGAAACCAAATCATGTGAGGAAGGAACAAAATGAAGGCTGTTTGGCTTTGGGAAGAGAGAATTTTAAAATGCCATGGTGGCAGTCTCCAAATATTTGAAGGGTTGTCATGTGAAAGAGGAAGCAAACATTCTGTGTGGCTCCAAACAACAGAGCTGGGCCTAGCCTAGCAGTGGAAGTTACAGAGAACACATTTCAGCACAACATTTTTACCCAGCCCTCTCATAGGCGGAGAGTGGCTAAGAAGCTAGTCACCGTTTGTCAGGGGTGGTACAGGGGACATTCCTGCCTTGAGTAGGCAAGTGGCCTAGATCTGTGTTTCTGTGCACTGTGCACATCAAAATCACCTTGGGTTGTTTTTAAAAACAGATGCCTGGCCCCACCCCAGACTTATCGAAACAGAATCTTAGGGCTAGAGACCGTTAGTGCGAGGATTACAAACCAGGAAATAAGTCTGTAAGAAGGTTCACTTGAATCCTCAAAAGAAGAAATACAAATGGCTAATCACACATGCAAACCTGTTCCACTTCAAGACTAATGAAAGGAATGCAAATTAGAAGAGTGTTATGCCCTTGATCACCTATCAGATTGCAAAGGTTAAAAAATATTAATTGCCAGTGCTGGATGCGGGTGGGGAGAGGAACACGCACACATTCTGGTGATGAAACAGTAAATGGTAATAACATTCTGCAGCGCAATTTAACATCAGGTTTAAGGGGAACTTTTAATGCTAAATACGTATCTAATGTTGGAGCAAGCAATTCTGATGCTACAAATTTATCCTAGAGGGTCAATCTAGCAAGTTTGAAAGTACCTGCTCAAAGATGTTCATTCCAATCCATGTTTATACCTGCATTGTCCAAAATAACTTTCTGCAGTGATGGAAATTTGCTCTCTGTGCTGTCCTACTTGCCAATTACTAGACACATGTGGCTATTGAGCACCTGAACTGTGGCAAGTGCAGTTTAGGAGCTGATTTTTAATTAATTTTAATTTTTTAATTAATTTAAATGCAAATGTAAATAGCCACAGATGGCCAGTAGCTACTGTCCAGGAGAGCTTGTGTTCAGAATGCCATAAAATTATAGCTTCTCAAGGTATCAAACAATAAAGGATGATTAGCTATAATCCACCCACAGTGCAATTTTTGGCAGTTGTTAAACATGATTATGTAGACTTATATTACTGATGTCAAGAAATGTTCTTAAAATATGGATAAGTGAAATAATTATTTAAAAGTGTGTATGATAAATTTGTTTAACACATTCAGCTTAAGAAACAAATTCTACTATTTGGTGCTTCTAAGTAACCTCTGCACTGGGCTTGCTGACAGATCCTTCCTTTTCCAAACCTGGAAAAGCCAACAGGAGCAGCGAGACTATTTCATCGAGATCCCAGCTAAGTCTTTGAACTGGAGTGTGTGTGTGTGTGAGTGTGTGTGTGTGTGTGTGTGTGTGTTAGTCGCTCAGTCATGTCCGACTCTTTGTGACCCGCTATAGGGCTACGCTTCTCTGTCCATGGGATTTTCCAGGTAAGAATACTAGCGTGAACTGCCATTTCCTTCTCCAGGGGGTCTTCCCGACCCAGGATCGAACCCAGGTCTCCTGCATTGCAGGCAATCAAAACCCATTGCAACTGACTTTATTATTTTGTACTCAATTAAGTATATTCCACAAATTCCCCTGGGAAGAGGGAGCAGGGGAGCTGATTCATTTTCAGGCCTTCCCTAAATGCAAACCTAAGGAACACTTCTGGGTGTGTGTGTCTGTGTGTGTGTCCTAGGGGTGTGTGTGTGTGTGTGTGTTACAGGGGTGAGTGTGTGTGTGTGTGGAGAGCCTTTCTCTACTGGCCTTGTGTGCAATGGGGCCAGCCTGGGGACCATGCATGCATTGCCTTGCCTCAAGGGGCTACAACCCGTAATATCTAGCAACTCTTTCCTGATCCTTTGGCGCACAAGGAATTGAGGGTATATTCAGCAGCAACAAGCAAACAGTTTTGAAACACCTACTAGGCGACTTTCCCAGGGTGACACAGGGACTCCTCCCAAGGGCAGCCAGAATACAAAAGATTTATCAAATGGCTTTGTCCCCCCATAGGCACAAACAGCTCCATCCTGAATTCTAACAAAAACAGCATTAAAACTCTGCATTCTAAAATGTGTGTATATATGTAAACACTTCTCAGTTAATCACATACACTCTCAGGTTATAATATTACTCCCCAAGTCTTTCTTGAGAAACCCCGGCCAGTGGTTAATTCTGTAATTATCCCTTTGCTTGAGTTAAAAGTATCCTTCATAAAAATGCCAAACTTACAGGAAAATGCAGCCACAAAATGGTCTTTCTCTGCTTCACTATTTAGTTAATAGATTCGAGGAAGTACTGATAACTGGATGAAGGTCTGAATACACAACTACATGCTATATATAGCCCAGGCCTTCTGAATTTTTCAAACAGTGAACAAAACTGAATGATGTTAGCAATATGCCAAAAAGGGTATAACTGTTTTTTGTTTTTTAAACAAACCACCTAAACAGGAAATTCTGTATATTTGTTCAGCTTGGTGGGTTTTCCAACTTCTAGTAAAAGATACACCACAAGAAAGCTTGATCTACAGCAGGAATGACTCCATATTGGAATCTAATGAATGTGACTCCATGTTGAAGCCCTAACTTGAGTGTCGTGGGTTTACAGCAGCAAGTACAAATCCCACCTCAGCTGTCACAAATAAACATTTTGGGTCTTAAATCAGAAAAGAATCAGACGTTATGTCGGCAGCTGCAGCGTGCATGGTCTACTCACTCTCCAGTCACGCGTGGCTTTACTTAATGAGCTCTTGGTGTCAGGAAAGCAGGGGCCAAGAAAAAGAGCCATTTAGGAGAGTATACTCCTTTATGATTGTTTCCTCATTTCTTAATTGACTGAACCACTTTAAAACAGCATTCACTAATGTGCTATGAATAATCTATAATTGACTTATGTATATAATCTGGGCATCCTCCTGACAAACACATATGTACACCCAATCCAGGCTGGAACTAATGAAACAAATGAAAATAAAGTAATCCACATTCACTCATCATTTTAAGGCATCTAGGATTGTGTCTTCCCACAGTAAGGACTCAACAGATATAGATTTAGATTCCTAGAATCAGTTCTCCCCACCTCCCAAAACTTCAGTGTGGACTACATACCAAAGTAGTAAATAAATATTTCTGTGCCTTGCCTGTTAAAGTCTGTAGCCTTGGTTCCCAAGTAAGCTAGATTGGAGTCTCCTCCCACTAACAGCTTTTTGAGCTTTGCCAAAGAGTCAGTGGTTAGGAAGGTACCTGTGTTACCCCAAATTATTTTTCAAACCCGAAAACCTGGGCAAGAATGCTAATGTTAACTTTCCGCTGCTGAGGGTGGCAGGTCAAATGCTGGTCAAGTCCCAGTGGAGGTTTGCTGAGGCCCATTTATTCTCTTGAGACCATCTGTCCACTTCACAGGGTGTGGTAGAGGGCCAGCTACCCCTGCTTAAGTAAGATTTTTCTTTCTTCCTGAATTTAGAAAAGGGTTTCCTGTGCTAGGGAGATTGAATCACTTGTTAACAATCACCCGAGATAAGAGCCCTGGTATAAATTCCCTACACACAGCTTGCTTTCCAATCTTAAGGGGCTGTGCTGACAATCGAGGTTCCAATCTGACCCCAACAGGACCTCATTCTACAATCAGTGAGACACACAATAAGCCAAGTCCATTAAAACAACATTAAAGGTCTGGGTTTTTAGCTCTGCTAAACAGCAGGATTAAACTTTCAAGGTTCCAGCCAGGATAGAGAGATTTCTTTAAAGTCACTTGGCTTTGCACAGTTGTAGCTATTAGGGATCAGATCTTTATCTCAAAGGTACATATTTTGCCTTTGATCCTCCTCCAGAAACTCCCACTAATGTCAACTTTCTCCATAGTTGGGATCAGGTCCCTGGCCTCCTTTTTTTTTTTTTTTTTTTTTTGGCCTCCCTTTTATGTTGGTTTTATCAGATACTACAAGATCAACAGAAAAATTACATGGAAAGGCTGTGAAGTTCCCTTGCGATGATAAGTTGTTTTAACAAAAACAGCTCACTCTTAAATGGTGAAATTTAAACACAGCAGATAACTTGCTGTAAGGTAGAGGGACCAGAGAGAGATGAAAACGACCAACCAACCAACGCAACAAAACAAACAGTAATTAACCAGTCTGATTGCTTATTTAGGTTTTGATCGCTGATCCAGGAAATTGGCAACAAGCGTCTTGAAAACAGAAGAGGCCCGTTAGTACCCGTCCGCTGAGCTCCCGAGTCTGACAACCCGAGGGTACAACGGAAGGGTTCCCAAGGGGTCAGCTCGCTTTCCAATCCCCATCCCCCAGCCCTGAGCGGTGGGGCTCTGAGCCCAGGTCCTCCATCCCCAAACTAGCGCACACCATCTTCTCCTAAAACCCCATGGGCCCATCTCCTCGCCTCTGGAGCGCTCCCGGGTCCCAGGGGACACCCTGGCCCTGCGGCTGCCGAGCCCGCGCCCACTCGCCCCGGGACCCCGTTGTCTCCAATCCGCTCCCTTCTGGGCGCCAGCGCCAGCAGCACCCCTTCTACACCCATCACCACCCTCTCCCCAGTAGCAGGAGGAAGTCGCTGCGCTTCCTCTGTTCTCACCGCCGGCCCGAGCTTGGGCGCCCGGGGCTTTTTGGGTGGGGTTCTTTTTTTGTGTACACGGTGTGTGAGTGTCTGTGTGTGTGTGTGTGTGTGTGTGTGTGTGCGCGCGCGCGCGCGCGCGCGCGAGTGTGTGTGCAAAACGCTCATCGCATCCTTCCGCCTAGGCTGCCTCAGGTGCGGCCAGGAGGGAATCAGGATCTCGCCGCGCCGGGGTCTCAGGCTCTTTGTGCGGGTCTCGGGGAGCAGGGTCGGCTCTCCAGCTCACGCTCCCCTCCCGGGGCCCGGTTCCGAGCCCCCGATGGCCCGTCGGCGTCCAGCCAGGCGCACGCTTCCTCCGCCGTGCGGGGCAGCCGGGCAGCCGCGGCGCTGTCAGCGGGCACCTGGGACTCGGACCCCCAGCGAGGGGTGGCCACGGCAAAAACTTACTGAAGCGGAGCAAAAAGCGCGGAGCGCACCGGGCGGCCACAGGCTGAGCCGTCCCCGGCCCGGCCCGGCGCGCGCGCGGGAAGCCGCCCGATCGTCCTCGCCTGGAGCGTGTCCCTCGGGACCCCTCGGTCACTCACCAGCACCACCGAGCTCCGCACGGCCTCCGACACGCTCTGCCGGAGCTCGGCCGCCGTGCCAGGCTTGCTGAGCCGCTTGGTGAATTTGCGCACTTCGGCCATGGCAGCGGCGGGCAGGTCTCGGCGGGCGTGCTCAGTGCCCGGGGCCGGGGCGGCCGCGGCTGCTCCCCGTGTTTACACGCCGGCTGGCCGGCCACATCGCAGCTCGGCGGCGGCGCGGCTCCCGCGGCTCCTCCTCCCGCCCCCAGCGGCCCCGCCCTCCTTCGCTCGCTCGCAGTCCTGCCCCACAGCAGCGGCCGCTCCCTCCCCTAGAGAGCCCGAGCTCCGCGCGCGAGCTGCGGGAGGAGGAGGGTGTGTCTGGCGGGGAAGGGTGTGCGGAGGGGGAGGGAGCGCGGGAGGGGGGCCCAGGGTCACGAGGGAAGAGGGGGGAAGTGGCAACCGCTTGGGCTCCGCCCGCAGCTGATGTTGCCGGTGCAGCCGCATCCGGGAAAGGAGATCTGGCTGCTTCATTTTTCTTGTGTATTTGGGGGGTGGCAGGGGCGGGGGGACACGGAAAGTCGCCAAGAGTGCAGCACGCTCTTCTCCAGCGCTCCTTTCCCACCCGTTAGCCTGCAGTGCCCGCTGGAGGGCTGGGGAACTCTAGCCTCCCCTCACCCCTCAAGCCCCCAGGGCAGGGGCGCCAGAGGGGCTGGGGAACGACGTGGAGCGGCCGCCTATTGTGTGCTTCGCCCGGGAGGAGTCGCGCCGATGTCAGAGGTCGAGGGAGGGAGAATGGTTTTCCGGCCGGAGCGATATGCCTGGGTCACCTCCCCACACCGTTTCCTTACCCATGGGTCATCCTCACGTTTGGGGCGGTGGGGGGCAACCTCGGAGTGAAGAGTTGCTGTAGCGAACCCACCCCGCAATCCCCCCTCCCAGGGCAGGGAACAGCTGGGTGGTGGGGGCCTGCACCTGTGGCAGGTTGTCTAGTTGGGCAGAGACTGCTGTAGGCCGGGGCGCGGGAGCCAGGGGGCGGGTAGGAGGGTGGTATTGGGAAGGCAATTACCTGGAGTCCAGAGGATTTACTGATCTTCTAGAAGCGTTTACACACCCTCCTATCACCTCTCCATTTCCCACTCCTTTCCTTATCCTCTTCACCTTCCAAGAAATTGTTTCCTAAGAATCAAAGAACATATTCTGAACCGAGATGTAAAATAAAGATGCTTAAGACAGAAATAAATCACAAGCTGGAATCAAGATTGCAGGGAGAAATACCAACAACTGCAGATGAGGGTGAAAGAGGAGAGTGGAAAAGATGGCTTAAAACTCAACATTCAAAAAATGAAGATCATGGGTATCAGGTCCTGTCACTTCATGGCAAATAAAAGGGAAAAAAGTAGAAGCAGTGACAGATTTTAATTTCTTGGAGTCCTAAATCACTGTGGATGGTGACTGCATCCAAGAAATTAAAAGATGCTTGCTCCTTGGAAAAAAAGCTTTGACAATACTAGACATCGTATCACTTTGCCAACAAAGGTCGGTATAGTCAAAGCTATGGTTTTTCTAGTAGTCATGTATAGATGTGAGAGTTGGACCATAAAGAAGGCTGAGCGCTGAAGAACTGATGTTTCCAACTGTGGTGCTGGAAAAGACTCTTCAGAGTCCCTTGGACAGCAAGGAGATTAAACCAGTCAATCCTAAAGGAAGTCAACCCTGGTTATTCATTGGAAGGACTGAAGCTGAAGCTGTAATACTTCAGCCACCTGATGTGAAGAGTCAACTCATTTCTCATTGCAAAGAGTCACCTGATGCTGGGAAAGAGTTAGGGCAGGAGGAAAAGGGAGTGGCAGAGGATGAGATGGTTAGATGGCATCACCAAATCAATGGACATGAATTTGAGCAAATTCTGGAAGATAGTGAAGAGCCTGGCATGCTGCAGTCCATGGGGTCACAAAGAGACAGACACAACTTAGAGACTGAACAAGACAGAAATAAGGATGTGAATCTTGAAGTACTTGTGACCCTGTAAAGCCTCCTCAAGTGCAAAGTGAGGTTCTGCTAACTGCAGCAATTTTGTCTGGTTACTTAATGTGTTGACAGTTTGAAAATGACCAGTAATTTCTGTGGATCCATGCAGCGCTTCTAAGTGGATCCTACCACTGCCATAAGGGCACGTTCCCCACTTTTCCCATCTTCAAAGAACAAGCAGTCACACCTACATATAGGGCATGCATGGTTGATGGCTTCTGTGAATCCAGGGAAGGCCAGATCTCTTAGCAGCATGACTACTTCAGCAGCCATCACATTAGTCCCAATAAAGCATAGACAAAGTTTCCAGAGAGTTTGGGACCTGAAAGTCCTGTAAAGGAAAAAGCCTTTTATCACCGATCTTGGCTTTGCACAGTGCATGTGTGTACAAAATTTGTTAATCATTGAATGTTGGTATATCAGTCTGAATTCACCCCTCTGTTCCATGAGTACCTGTGTGTTCTATACTGTTGGTTACCTCCACAATAGCCATAACACTTTTTCCTTGCTAAGGGAGCCCAGATTTGTTTCTGGTATCAGCAGAGCCACGGGGCTTAAGAAATGCAGTCCCAGCTCCAGGTGATGAATTATGACTGGTTAAAAAGAAAATCATGATAACCTCACTCTCCTTTACCAGTTGCCATTGTTCAGTCACTAAGTCGTGTCTGACTCTTTGACACTCCATGCACTCCAGCATGTCAGGCTCCTCTGTCCTTTGCTAACTCCCAGAGTTTGCTCAACTCATGTCCATTGAGTTGATGCCAACCAACCATCTCATCTTCTGCTGTCCCTTCTCCTGCCTTCAGTCCTTCCCAGTATCAGGGTCTTTTCTAATGAGTCAGCTCTTTGCATCAGGTGGCCAAAGTTTTGGAGCTTTAGCTTCAGCCTCAGTCCTTCCAATGAATATTCAAGGCTAAATATTTATCCTTTGCTAGATTAATGGTCTTAGCTCCCATTCAGTTTGGGCCAATGGAATATAAAAGAGAAGTGTGGGAAGAGAGCTCCCACACTCTTTTAAAACGAGAAAAAAAAAAGAAGATATTGTTTTAATAGAACTATGCAGAGAGACCTCTGCACCCCTTTTTCCCTGAGAGGTGTCTTTCCTGGCGATGCATCTGCTCTTGGCAGCCATTTTCCAACCACAAAGGAAGTCCAAGACCATCAAAGAGGAGCAGATCCAGAATCCAGATGGCATTGAATGGTTGAATCAACCTTACCTGGTACTGTCTACCTCTGAGAAAAGTAAACCTTTATGGTTTATGCAACCTTTAGTTGAAAATGGTTTCTTTCACTCAAAAGCATTGTTACTACTAGAGACTCTGTTGTAGCCACTAGAAGTATACAGGGTTGAACAAGACAGGCAAGGTCCTTCTTCTCGTGTAGCTTACCTGCTAGTGCTAGCAGATGACCATGTTAATTACAGAATGTGAAAAACACTATGTGGAGGATTAAGTTAAGATGATAGAATAGGGAGTAACTGGAGTTGAAGACCTACTTTATCTTGTTTATTAAGCTTCTTATTTTGTATTGGGGTATAGCTGATTTTTCTGGGCTCCAAAATCACTACAGATGGTGACTGCAGCCATGAAATTAAAAGACGCTTACTCCTTGGAAGGAAAGTTATGACCAATCTAGATAGCATATTCAAAAGCAGAGACATTACTTTGCCAACAAAGGTTCGTCTAGTCAAGGCTATGGTTTTTCCTGTGGTCATGTATGGATGTGAGAGTTGGACTGTGAAGAAGGCTGAGCACCGAAGAATTGATGCTTTTGAACTGTGCTGTTGGAGAAGACTCTTGAGAGTCCCTTGCACTGCAAGGAGATCCAACCAGTCCATTCTGAAGGAGATCAGCCCTGGGATTTCTTTGGAAGGAATGATGCTAAAGCTGAAACTCCAGTACTTTGGCCACCTCATGTGAAGAGTTGACTTATTGGAAAAGACTCTGATGCTGGGAGGGATTGGGGGCAGGAGGAGAAGGGGACGACAGAGGATGAGATGGCTGGATGGCATCACTGACTCAATGGACGTGAGTCTGAGTGAACTCTGGGAGTTGGTGATGGACAGGGAGGCCTGGCATGCTGCGATTCATGGGGTTGCAAAGAGTCGGACACGACTGAGCGACTGATCTGATCTGATCTGATCTGATAGCTGATTAGGGCTTTCCTGGTGGCTCAGACAGTAAAGAATCTGCCTGCAATGCCAGAGACCCTGTTCAATCCCTGGGTTGGGAGGATCCTCTGGAGAAGGAAATGGCAACCCACTGCAGTATTCTTGTTTGGAGAATGTCGTGGACAGAGGAGCCTGGCAGGCTACAGTCCATGGGGTCACAAAGAGTTGGACACAACTAAGCAACTAACACTTTCACTTTCACATAGCCAATTAACAATGTTGTGATAGCTTTGGGTGACTAGCGAAGGGACTCAGCCATACATATACAGATATCCATTCTCCCCCCAAACTCCGCTTCCATCCAGGCTGCCATATAACATTGAGTAGAGTTCCCTGTGCTATACAGTAGGACCTTGTTGGTTATCCATTTTAAATATAGTAGTGTGTACCTGTCCATCCCAAACTCCCTTCATTTTAAATATGTATACCTGTCCATCCTGAACTCCCTAACTGTCCCTTCCCCCCACCCTTCCCCCCCAGCAACCATAAGTTCATTGTCTAAGTGAAGACCTACTTTAGAATAGATGGTCAAGGAAGTCCTCTTGGAGGAGGTGAAAATTGTTAGATTCTTGAAGGAAAAGAAGCAGCCAGTAGAGATCTAGAGGTAGAATGCTCTGGGTAGAAGAAATGACAGATACAAAGGCATGGAGATGGGGGCAGACTTAGTGTGTTCAAAGCCAGAAGACAAAAAAAGGCCAGCATGGTTGAAGCATAGAAGGAAATGGAGTGGTAGGAGATGGAATCAGAGAAGTAGGCAATTTCTACAGAGCCTTGTGAGCCATGGAAAGCATATGTCACACGGATGGTATGCAAACACCATCTGGTCATTATGTAGGCTCCTCGCTTATTCTTGAGACTGTAGGTTTCACTCTCTTGCTTTAGGGCTTCTGTTTAATTACACAAACATTAAACATTGTACTATGCACTGAGAGAGGATGCCGGATGAATTAAATACACTGTCCATTCTCTTTAGGGAAAAAAAAGTCTTTTGGAGAACGTATTTATGATACAAGTAAGTATGTGATAAGGACCGTACTTGAGGTGAAAAGGAAGATCAGAAGATCGCATGTGATTAGGAGTATTGAAGGCTTCCTGTAGGAGGGGGTGTTTGAGTTAGACCTTGAAGATGAATAGGATGTGGGCATGACTACACTCTCGTAATAGGCTTCCCCAGTGGCTCAGCGGTAAAAGAATTTGTCTACAATACAGGGAGACAACAGGAGACGCGGGTTCGGCATTGGGTCTAGAAGCCCTGGGTTGGGAAGATCCCCTGGAGGAGGCCATGGCAACCCACTCCAACAGAGAAGCCTGGTGGGCTACAGTCCATAGAGTTGCAAAGAGTCGGACATGACTGAAGCAACTGAACACACATGCATGCACACTCTCATAATAAAGGGAAATTGTAGAGGCAATCCTACAGCTTCCAACAGAGCATTTTATTGGGTGGTTTCCACATTTGTTAAGTATCTTTGATTTCATCACAAATTTACCTATCCTAATGTTTAATTTAATGTTAGCCCTATCCTAATTGAACTTGAGATTCAAGTATTAGAAATGCCATTGAGCCTTTTGACCTAGATGTTCCACTTCTATGAATCAATGCCAAATAAAAACGCTCTCATGTGAACTGAGATGCTTGCATAAACATATGCATTGTATCAATGATAATAATAGCTAAGTATTAGAAATAATCTTGGAGAAGGCAATGGCACCCCACTCCAGTACTCTTGCCTGGAAAATCCCATGGACAGAGGAGCCTGGTAGGCTGCAGACCATGGGGTCACGAAGAGTCGGACATGACTGAGCGACTTCACTTTCACTTTTCCCTTTCATGCACTGGAGAAGGAAATGGCAACCCACTCCAGTGTTATTGCCTGGAGAATCCCAGGGACGGGGGAGCCTGGTGGGCTGCCGTCTATGGGGTCGCACAGAGTCGGACACGACTGAAGCAACTTAGCAGCAGCAGCAGCAGCAGAAACAATCTAAATATCCATCCATAAGGGACTACTTTATCCTCAATCCCTAGATCAGTGCTTAGGTACTCAAAAAATATTTATTGAGTGAATGAATGAACACTTGGACATAACATGATTCATTCATACTAAGGAATTCTCTACAGCTATTTTTTTTAAATGAGGTATGTATGTATATGCATGCATGCTAAGTTGCTTCAGTTGTGCCTGACTCTTTAGGACCCTAAGGAGCCCACCAGGCTTCTCTGTCCATGGGATTCTCCAGGCAAGAATACTGGAGTGGGTTACCATGCCCTCCTCCAGGGAATCTTCCTGACCAAGGGATTGAACTGGTGTTTCTTATGTCTCAAGCATTGGCAGACAGGTTCTTTACCACTAGCGTCACCTGGGAAGCCCCATATATGTATGTGCATGCATGCTAAGTCACTTCAATGGTGTCAGACTCTTTGAGACCCCATGGACTGCAGCCCACCAGGCTCCTCTGTCCATGGTATTCTCCAGGCAAGAATACTGGAGTGGGTTGCCATGCCCTCCTCCAGGGGAATCTTCCTGACTCAGGGATTGAACACAGGTCTCTCAAGTCCCTTGCATTGGCAGGTGGGTTCTTTACCACTAGTGCCACCTGGGAAGCCCATATATGCATGTACTTACATGGAAAATCTTCAAAAGCAAGTTGCAGAACAATTCTAATTGTGAAAAAAAATTGTATTTGTGTATGTGTCTCTTTACACCTATACATGAAACAGTGGGGGGCCTCATGGTGGGGTCCTGGGTGTGGAGAGCAAGAGGACTTTACCATTTTATCACCTAAATGCTGCAGATTCTCAAATGTATATTTCCAGCTTCAACCACTAGACTTGTATGTTCCATTCATCACCCCTATGTGGATGTCTAATAGACACTTCAAATTAAGCATGCCCAAAGCCTAACTCCTATTCTTTCTCCACAAATCTACTTCTTCTATAATTTCCTGTATCTCAGTGCATATGACAGTTTTTTCTAGCTGCTCAAGCCAAAAACCTTAGAGTTATCCATCTCTTATTTCTTACACAGCCCTCATCTAATCTAACAGTGAGTCCTGTTGACTCTGCCTTCAAAATACATTCAAGAGGGACTTCCCTGGCATCCAATGGTTAGGGCTCTGCACTTCTACTGCAGGGGGTACAGATTTGATCCCTGGTCAGGGAACTAAGATCCTGCATGCCAAGTGGTATGGCCGAACAAACACAAAAATACCTTCGAGATCCAAACACTTCTCACCATCTCTACCGATACCACACCCTAGTCTCAGCCACCAGCATGTCTTGCCTAGATTATCTCAGAGGCCTCTCAACTGACACCCCATCCTCCACCGCACTTTCCCCTGTGCCCGGCTACAATCTATTTGTGAAATACCAGCCAATCTTTCTAATCAGTCCTTATGCCCTGCCCAGTTTGTACTTTGACTGACCTGCAAGATCCAATGTATTAGTACGTTCTTGCCATGCAACAAATTACCTCCAAATTTAGCAGCTTAAAAGAACACACATTTATAATCTCAGTTTCTGTGGATCAGAAATCTGAGCATAGCTCAGCTGGGTCGCCTGGATGAGGATCTCTCACTAGGCTATGATCAGGGCATTGGTTGAGGTCTCACTCATCTCAAGGTTCAACTGGTGGGTTAAGATCTCCAGCTAAGCTGGCTCAGTGATTGTTGGCAGGATCTGGATCCTCACAAGTTGCTTGGCTGAAGGCCTCAGGTCCTCACTGGCAGTTGGCCATAGGCTGCCTTCAGCTGTTGTCCACATGGGCTTCTCCATAGGGCATCTAGAACATGGCACCTGGCTTCATCAAAGTGAGCTACCGAGGGAATGAGAGACTACCAGAAAGTGGAAGCTTCAGCCTTTAAGAACCTAATCTTGGAAGTGACACCCCTTCAGTTTTGCCATCTTCTATTCATTAGATCCAGTCCCCAGTCAGGGGGAAGGTTATGCAAGGGTTTTTGCACCAGGAGGTGGGGACCATCGGGAACTGTGTCAGAAGCTGCCTGTCACAGACTAGACCACCTGTCATACTACATATCCTTTCCCATAACTCTCTGATCTCATCCCCTATTGACCCTCCCTCTTGTATTCTGTGCTAGAGCCACACAGGCATCCTTATGGTTTCTTGGAATGGCAGGCATTGCCCATCATCAGAGCACTTGCTGTTCCCTCTCCCTGGAAGGCTCCTCCCCACATAGCTTCATTGCTTTATTCCCTCAACTCCTTTGGGTCGTGCCCAATGTCAGCTTCTATTAGGTCTTCCTTGATCTCTCTGTTTAAAATGGTAACCCTCCCTCCTATCTAACTTAGATACTTTTTTTACTTTTCTTTACTTTTCTTTACTTTTCTCCAAATGGCATATCATCATTTTATGTGCTGTATATGTATTTATGTAGTTATTTTGTTTAGCATCTGTCTTTAACACTAAAATTTAAGTTCCATGCATGCATGCTGTCACTTCAGTCATGTCCGAGTCTTTGTGACCCCATGGACTATAGCCTGCCAGGCTCCTCTGTCCATGGGATTCTGCAGGCAAGAATACTGAAGGGTTGTATTCAGGATAGAAGGGTTGTCATGCCCTTCTCCAGGGGAATCTTTCCAACCTGGAGAGCAAACCGCATCTCCTGAAACTTCTGCATTGCAGGTGGATTCTTTACCCACTGAGCCACCTGGGGAGACCCAAGTTCTGTGAGGGCAGGACATTTGTCTGCTTTGTTTACTACTCTGTCTTCAATGCTTAGGGCTGTGCTGTCCAATAGAAATCAGATGCAATTACATATGTAATTTTAAATTTATTACTAGCCACATTAAAATTCAGTCAAAAGAAAGTGGTGAAATATATTTTAAGAATGTATTTTCTTTGACCCAATATATCCAAAATGCTGTCATTTCAGCATGAGATCAATATACAGGCAGACCTCGTTTTATTACACTTTGCAGATACTGCGTTTTTAAGTCAATTGACTGTTTGCATTAAAGGAATCCGCTGTTGCTATTTTTCCAACATTTGTTCACTTCATGTCTGTGTCACGCTTGGGCAATTCTCACAATATTTCAAACTTTTTCTATTTGTTATGATGATCTGTAATCAGTATCTTTCATGTTACTGTTGCAAAAAAGATTACAACCTGCTCTGGGCTCAGATGATGGTTGGCATCTTTTGACTATAAACTACTTTTTAATTAAAGTGTATACATTGTGTTTTAGACATAATGTTATTGCACACTATATGTAAACTGCAGTATGGTATAAACATGACTTTCTTTTTTGCCCACACCAAGTGGCATGTGGGATCTTAGCTCTCCCACTAGGGATAGAACCCATCCATGTCCTTTGCATTGGGAGCATGGAGTCTTAACCACTGGACAACCAGGGAAGTCCCTAAACTTGACTTTTATATGCATTGGAAAACCAGAAAACTCATGTGATATGTGCTTTATTGAAGTGGTATGGAACCAAACTCACAATATCTCTAAGGTATGCCTGTAAAAATTGTTACTGAGATTTTTGTTTTTACTTTATTTTTATAGTAAGTCTTCAAAATCTAGGCTTCACCTTACATTCTTCAGATACTAAGTTTTCATCAGAAATCCATGATCTATATTTAGATTCATAGTACTAGTTGAAAGAGTAGATTCACACATCCCAGTTGCTTAAAAAGTTTTCCAATAACTGTATCATATATTTAGTTTTATATTTAAATATACATTAATTAAAATTAAGTAAAATTGCAAATTCAGTTCTTCACTTGCACAAGCCTCATTTCATGTGTGGCTAGTGACTACTAAATTGGACAAAACTGGCTTAGAACAGTGCCCAGTACATCAGGGTCACTCAATAATAATTAAAATATGCAAATTTATTGTGTGAGGCTTTTCCAAAGAGAAGATATTCATGGTTAGTTAGATGAGACAAATAAAGCAAAATGAAAACAATCATGATGCCATGCCCACTTCTTTGTTTTGAGGCATTTGTAGCAAGCACAGTGTAATTGTGGAGAGCTGTAGGAACTCCTAAGCACATTTATATCCATTAGCTCTTGGAATCCTCAACACAGTTTTGAGAGGTACATAGAGCCAAGACTATTTTTCCCATTTTACAGATAAAGAAACTGAGAAAGCTAAGTCCTATGTTATTTGGCAGAGCAAGAAACAGAACCAGGTCTTCTAGTTCTTTGCAGTACACCAGATAGTGTCAGGAAATGGCAACCCACTCCAGTATTCTTGCCTGGAGAATCCCAGGGACAGAGGAGCCTAGTGGGCTGCCGTCTCTGGGGTCGCACAGAGTCGGACATGACTGAAGCGACTTAGCAGCAGCAGCAGCAGCAGATAGTGTCAGGTAACCAGAATGGTCTTGAGAAGAACTCCATTTTACTTCATCTCATTATGGATCCATCATCCATGAATTTGTAGTGATGGTGTGTGATTGGATACAATAATACATGCAATATAGGAGTATCTGAAAATGTTAAGAGCCCTATTATAAGTATGAGACACTCTAAATTATATAAACCTTATTGTGTGTACACTGACAGCCTATTGCACCACTTGGAATAATAGGAGGTTTCTTATTCCCCAGTCAAAGCCACAAACCTCACCCTCTTTGTTACTTTTTCTGAATCCTCCTCCTTCAAAGAGTGTAATAAAAATCTTCTACCCATAAATTGTTTGTGGATTTAAGGATAACCTTTTCCCCTACTGGAGGCTAATGATATGTCTCTGAAAATGCAAATGTAGGGGTCTTGAGTATTTCAAAGGTTGTAGAAAGTACTAGGTGTTACTTTATACTGTAAATGCATGTTTCTGAATGGGAAACTTGTGAGAGACTGAATGGTCCAGGCTAGGGCAGGAAGATGAGGGTTGACGCTGGGCAAGATGAGTGGAAACCATCTCTGGTGCAGAGTTGAAAAGAGCAAAGGACTACTTTCAGAGGCCTTTAGGGGCAGATAGATTGTATCAGAAAACTGCAGGGACTAGGATCAGAGCAGGGACAAGCACAGGGAAGGCAGACACTTGGAGCTGGAGCAGATTTTAGAAATCACCTAATGACTAGATTCTAGTTCAAACTGCTTCACTGTGTAGGAGACAAGACGGGGTTAAATTCAGACACAGGAAAAGAAACCACTTAGGAGAAGGGGCCAATGACAGGCCAGAGAAAGCACCTGGGCTGACACCTAGTAGGAGTACAATCAACATTTATTGAACAGAGACTGTCCTGGTGGTCCAATGGCTAAAACTCTGTACTCCTAATGCAGGGGGCTGGGTTCGATCCCTGGTCAGGGAACTAGATCCTGCATGCTGCAACTAAGAGCCAGCACAGCCAAATGAATAAATATTTTTTAGAAAAAGTTTACTGAACAAAAAGGACCGTACTTCTGCTGATGCCAAAAAGGGCTCTTCAGGGTAATAAATGCAACCAAGCCTGGAAGGCACACTAAGGGGAGAGGAGAGGAGTGAACTTTTACTGAGTTCCTACCATATCCCAGGCATCATGATGATTACTGTGATCTGACCACCCTGGAGAATTCACAGGAACACAACAACCCAAATGGTCAGGGCCGGTGAGAGGGTTTATAATCAACATGAACAGAATAGCATAGTGGGTATGCACTAGGGCACAAGAGTCTAATTGAACTGGTTCAACTTCTGGTTTTCTACTCTCTAGCAAAGTAAGCATAAGCAGCTCACCTTCCCCCATTGGAAAAATGGGAATAACAATTAGTATCTGACTTTCATGTTTATGGAAATTTAATGAAAGAAAGTGTCTGACACACAGTAAGCCGTCAAATAAACATTGGTTGTCTATGGCAGAGGTTATGTTTCCCAAAGATGCTAGAGCATGATCTCCCATCCCATGTGCTCTTGTGTGTGTGTGTGTGTGTGTGTGTGTGTGTATATATATATATATATATAATATATTAATACATATTCTACTATATATAATATTATATATATATATAAGCTTATTTATTTATTTATTTTTGTCTGTGCTGGGTCTTTGTTGCTGCCCCAGGGCGTTCTCTAGTTGTGGTGTGAGGGCTTCTCATTGTGGTGGCTTCTCTTGTTGTGGAGCACTGGCTGAAGAGTGTGAGGGCTTTAGTAGTTATGGCACGTGGGCTCAGTAGTTGCAGCTCCTGGGCTCTAGAGCACAGACTCAATAGTTGTGGCCCACAGGCTTAGCTGCTTTGAGGTATGTGAGATCCTCCTGCACCAGGGATCAAACCCATGTCCCCTGCATTGGCAGGCAGATTCTTTACCACTGAGCCACCAGGGAAGCCCCAACATGCTCTTTTTACAACAGGACTTTGATGCTTTGGCCTCAAGGCGAGACCAGCTACATAATTTTCTGGGCTCAGTGTGAAGTGCAAATGCAGGACCCCTTACTTGAAATGTATTCAAAATTTTACTTTTACACTTACAATGACAGGAGAACATTAAACCAAGCATGGGGTCCTTCTGAGGGTGGGGCCCTGTGAGACTGTCCAAGTAGCACACCCATGAGGCTACGGGTCTGTGTTGCCTCTCCCAGAATCCCAGTGGGCTTGTGACCCTGGCAGAATAACACAATGTGACTTCTGAGGAGTGATCATAAAAAGTGATACACTGTCTATCTGGTTCTTTGTTGATACCCTTTTGGAGCCCTGAGCTGCCTTTATAAGCAATCTATCTGTCTCCAGGACATCATGCATGGAGGAAGCCCAGAATGACCCCTGTGGAGAGGCCACATGGAGAGACCCTGAGGCTACATGAAATGAAAAGAATGCCTGAGCAATCTCCTGCTAGTATGGTGCCCCTGCAATTCCAGCTTCAATCACCATGGGGGACCACAATCACATGTGAAATTCAGCAAGAACCATCCAGCTGAGCCCTTCCTGAAATTCCTGACCCACAGAAACCATGAACAATAATAAAATAAGTGTTGTTCTTCTAAGTTACCAAGTTTTGGGGTGATGTGTTATGTAGTAATGGATAACTGGAACACTATCATTAAAACAAGGAATTAAAACAGCCAGTGACAGGAGCAGAAGTGATATAGCAGAATGAAAGGAACTGTGTCTGAATGTGTGAAACTTGTTTGGCTCCTGTCTCAATCAAACTAGCTTTAAGAGAATTTTAAGACAATAGGAAATATTTGAATTTGGACTGGGTATTAAGTGATATTAAGGAATAATTGTTCATCTTGTTAGATATGACCACAGCATGATAACTATGTTAAAAACAGTCTTTATAGATTTGAGATGCATACCGAAGTATTTACAAATGAAATGACATGACCTGGGATTTACTTAAAAATGCCTCTGAAAGTGCCAAGATCATTCAATGGAGGGAAATGTAGTTTCTTAAGCAAATGGTGGTGGGACAATCAGATTTCCACATGCATAAGAATAAAGTTGGATCCTTTTCTCACTCCATAGATGAAAATTAACTCAAAAATAGATCAATAATCTAGTTATAAGCAGTAAATCTGTAAAACTATTAGAAAAAACATAGACATATATCTTTATGACCTTGGATTTGGTGATGGACTCTTAGATTTGACACCAAAACCACAAGCACCAGAAGGAGATAGATAACTTGGACTTTATCAAAATTAAAAACGTTTGTACATCAAAGTACATTATCGAGAAGGTGAAGAGTGGGAAAAATATTTGAAAATCATATGTCTTTTAAAAGTTTAGTATCCAGTATAAATAATTCTTGTAACTCAACAAGAAAGAGAGAAAAACTCAATCAAAAAATGGGCAAAAGACTTGAACAAATATTCCTCCAAAGACATACAAATGGCCAAGTAACATACGAAAGGATGCTCAACATCATTGGTCATTGAAGATATGCAAATTAAAACCACAATGAGACACCATTTCCCATCCAGTAGGATGACTGTAATGAAAATAATAATAATAATAAAGAGACTGAGCTGCTAAATCTCCTTATTGCCAAATTCAGAGTTAAATTGAAGAAAGTAGGGAAAACCACTAGACCATTCAGGTATGACCTAAATCAAATCCCTTATGATTATACAATGGAAGTGACAAATAGATTCAAGGGACTAGATCTGATAGACAGAGTGCTTGTTGAACTATGGATGTAGGTTTGTGACATTGTACAGGAGACAGGGATCACGACCATTCCCAAGAAAAAGAAATGCAGAAAAGCAAAATGGCTGTCTGAGGAGGGCTTACAAAAAGCTGTGAAAAGAAGAGAAACAAAAAACAAAGGAAAAAAGGAAGGATATACCCATTTGTATGCAGAGTTCCAAAGAATAGCAAGCAGAGATAAGAAAGCCTTCCTCAGCGATCAATGCAAAGAAATAGAGGAAAACAATGGAATGGGAAAGACTAGAGGTCTCTTCAAGAAAATTTGAGATATCAAGGGAACATTTCATGCAAAAATGGGCTCAACAAAGGACAGAAATGGTATGGACCGAGCAGAAGCAGAAGATATTAAGAAGAGGTGGAAAGAATACACAGAAGAACTATACAAAAACGATCTTCATGACCCAAATAATCACGATGGTGTGATCATTCACCTAGAGCCAGACATCCTAGAATGTGAAGTCAAGTGGGCCTTAGAAAGCATCACTACGAACAAAGCTAGTGGAGGTGATGGAATTCTAGTTGAGCTAAATTCCAGTTGAGCTAATCCTAAAAGATGATGCTGTGAAAGTGCTACACTCAATATGCCAGCAAATTTGGAAAACTCAGCAGTGGCCACAGTACTGGAAAAGGTCAGTTTTCATTCCAACCCCAAAGAAAGGCAATGCCAAAGAATGCTCAAACTACATCACAATTACACTCATCTCACACACTAGTAAAGTACTGCTCTAAATTCTCCAAGCCAGGCTTCAACAGTACGTGCACTGTGAACTTCCAAATGTTCAATCTGGTTTTAGAAAAGGCAGAGAAACCAGAGATCAAATTGCCAACATCCGCTGGATCATGGAAAAAGCAAGAGAGTTCCAGAAAAACATCTATTTCTGCTTTATTGACCATGCCAAAGCCTTTGACTGTGTGGATCATCACAAACTGTGGAAAATTCTTCAAGAGATGGGAATACCAGACCACCTGACCTGCCTCCTGAGAAATCTGTATGCAGGTCAGGAAGCAACAGTTAGAAGTGGACATGGAACAACAGACTGGTTCCAAATAGGGAAAGGAGTAAGTCAAGGCTGTATATTGTCACCCTGCTTATTTAACTTATATGCAGAGTACATCATGAGAAACGCTGGGCTGGAAGAAGCACAAGCTGGAATCAAGATTGCCAGGAGAAATATCAGCAACCTCAGATATGCAGATGACACCACCCTTATGGCAGAAAGTGAAGAAGAACTAAAAAGCCTCTTGATGAAAGTGAAAGAGGAGAGTGAAAAAGTTGGCTTAAAACTCAACATTCAGTAAACTAAGATCATGGCATCTGGTCCCATCAATTCATGGGAAATAGATGGGGAAACAGTGGAAACAGAGACAGACTTTACTTTTTGGGCTCCAAAATCACTGCAGATGGTGATTGCAGCCATGAAATTAAAAGACACTTACTCCTTGGAAGAAAAGTTATGACCAACCTAGACAGCATATTAAAAGGCAGAGACATTACTTTGCCAAGCTGGTTCGTCTAGTCAAGGGTATGGTTTTTCCAGTGGTCTTGTATGGATGTGATAGTTGGACTATAAAGAAAGCTGAGCACTGAAGAATTGATGCTTTTGAACATCAATTGGAGAAGTTGGAGAACTTTTTTGAACATCAATTGGAGTAGTGGTGTTGGAGAAGACTCTTGAGAGTCCCTTGGACAGCAAGGAGATCCAACCAGCCCATCCTAAAGGAAATCAGTCCTGAATATTCATGGAAGGATTGATGCTGAAGCTGATACTCCAATACTTTGGCCACCTGATTCTAAGAACTGACTCACTTGAAAAGACCCTGATGCTGGGAAAGATTGAAGGCAGGAGGAGAAGGAGACAACAGAGGATGAGATGGTTGGATGGCATCACTGACTCAATGGACATGAGTTTGAGTAAACTCTGGGAGTTGGTGATGAACAGGGAGGCCTGGCATGCTGCAGTCCATGGGGTTGCAAAGAGTCGGACAAGACTGAGCGACTGAACTGAACTGAGGTCATCAGAGAGCCCCGAGCTGAGTTCCCTGTGCTATACAGCAGATTCCCACTAGCTATCTATTGTACATGTGGTAGTGCATATATGTCAATCTCATAAATAAATAGAAGGAAGGGAGAGAGAAAGGGGGGAAGAAGAAAATAGCAAGCATTGGCCAGGATGTGCAGGAATTGGAATACTCATAGTTTGCTTGTGGGAATATAAAATGGTGCAGCTGCTGTAGAAAAACATTTTGGCAATTCTTTGGAAAGTTAAACATGAAATTACCATATGATCAAGCAATTCGTATCCTAGGTATTGATATATATCCAAGAGAAATGAAAGCATATGTCCATACAGAAACTTTACATGAATGTTTATAGCAGCATTATTCATAATAGCCAAAAGGTGGAAACAGCCCAAATGTTCATCAGTAGATGAATGGGTAAGGAAATTTTGGTCTAGCATATAATGAAATATCTTCATGCATAAAAAGAAGTACTGATAAATGTTATAATTTGGATGAACCCTGAAAACATTATGCTACGTGAAAGAAGCCAGACACAAAAAGTCGCATATCATATGATTCTATTTACATGAAATACCCAGAAAAGGCAAATCCATAGAGACAGAAAGCAAATTAATGGTTGCCAGGGGTTGGTGGAGGGGGAAATGGGGAGTAATTGCTTAATGGACATAGAGTGTTCTTCTAGGATGATGAATACGTTCTGAAACTAACAGAGAGATGGTAGTTGCACAGCATTTTGACTGCACTAAATGGCACTGAACTGTATGTTTTAAAACTTTTAACTATAGAATATTATTCCAGTTTTAAAAAGAAGGAAATACTATCATGTGATCCACATGGCTGAACCTTGAGGACATTATGCTAAGTGAAATAAGCCAGTCACAAAAGGACAAATAATGTATGATTCCACTTACATAAGATACCTAGAGTGGTCAAAATTACAGGAACAGAAATAGAATGGTGGTTGCCAGAGCCTGGGGAGAGAAGGAAATGGGGAGTTGTTCAACGGGTATACAGTTTCAGTTTTAGTAGAAGAAAAAGTTCTAGAAATCTGTTACACAACGGTGTGATTGTAGTTTATACTACTGATAAATACACTTAAAAATGAAGAGAGTAAATTTTTTTTTAATAATTTTACTTATTTTTGGCTGTGCTGAGTCTCTATTGCTGTACAGGGTTTTCTTTAGTTGTAGAGAGCAGGGGCTACCCTCTAGATGTGGTGTGAAGGCTTCTCAGTGCAGTGGCTTCTCTTGTTGCAGAGCAAGGGCTCTAGGGCGTGCAGTTCCAGGTCTCTAGAGCACAGGCTCAATATTTGTGGCACATGGGCTTAGTCGCTCTGAGGCACCAGGGAAGCCCAAGAGTAAATTTTATATTATGTGTTTTATCACAAATAATTTTTAAATAAAAAACTGGTTAGCTGTATGTTACTCAAATTTAAGCTTAAAAAATACTACAGCAAAAAAAAAAATAATAATAATGGAGGCGTGGTGGTAGATGAAACTAGATTAGCAAAAAGCCAATAATTGCTGAAGTGGGTTAAGGGTATCTGAAGATTCATTATACTGGTCTTTCTTCTTTTGTGTATGTTGTATATAAAATTTTCCATAATGAAAAGTCAAGAGAGAAACGGTGCTTGTAAAACTATATAATACATATTGTCTGGTTTCAGGAATTTCTCTAAAATTACTTTAAAAGTCTAGAGTAAATCATGCCCTGACAAACTGCCTATGTCTGCTGATTTGGCATGGATCAGGTGGCAAAAAAATAGACTGCCAAGGAAAACAGAAAGTGTTGGAAACGCTGATGCCTAAGGGAACACACTCATATAATTGTTCTTATTTGATAATCTGCCTTTCAAAATGGCGTGCTATGCCCAACAGCTACTAAAAGTCCATAAAAGATCACCAAGAGAAGGAAAACATGACAGTCAGAGAATTAATGCATATGCAGCATTTATCAACTAAACATCTTACTAAAATGTATTGTCCTCATCCGTGACTACAGTTTCTGTGACACTCAGAATTATGTGTTAAACAAATGTACCACCAGGGATACCATACTGAATAATGAACAATTCTAGAGAACTCCAACCACATCCTAGGCTATGTGAGTGGCAGCCCCTAGGGACATGGACGGACAACTTGTACAGTCCCACGCAAGTGGCCCGATGCTGTATTAACTCATTCTCCACACTCCCCAGGGATATTTTGGTTGGGAAAAAAGTTATATACAAATAAACAAAATAAACAAAACCCAGAGTCTTGGAGTGCTCAAAGGAAGTCTTTTTTTAAAGCTTCTGTTATATTTCTTTAATTCATATAAGTGCTACTTTGTGGTTTTAAAAAATATTTTATTTATTAGTTGGTTTGGCTGTGTCAGATCTTCATAGCTGTGCACAGATTTCTCACCAATTAAGGTGTGGGATCTTAGTTCCTGGACCAGAGATTGAACCTGTGTCCCCTGCATTGGAAGGCCATCTTTAACCACACGAGAAGTCTCTCAGATGGAGTCTTAATCTAACAAAAACAAAGTTAGAATTTCTAATTATAAGTGAATAATGTCCATCTATAGATGAATGTATAAAGAAGATGTGGTACATATGTACAATGGAACACTCCTCAGTCATAAAAAGGAATGAAATCATGCCATTTGCAGTGACATGGATGGACCTGGACATTGTCATACTAAGTGAAGTAAATCAGAAAGAGATAGACGACGTATATCACTTATATGTGGAATCTAAAGAATGATAAAATGATCTTATTTACAAAACAGAAACAGATTCACAGACATAGAAAACAAACTATGGTTACCAAAGGGGAAAGGTGGAGGGGAGGGATAAACTGGGGGTTTGGAATTGACAAGTATACACTGGGTTGTGTACTTAGTCGCTCAGTTATGTACACCTCTTTGCAGCCCATGGCTCCTCTGTCCATGGGGATTCTCCAGGCAAGAATACAGGACTGGGTTGTCATGCAGTCCTCCAGGGGATCTTCCCAACCCAGGGACCGAACCCAGGTCTCCCACATTGCCGGTGGATTTTTTACCAACTGAGCCACCAGGTAAGCCCTACACACTACTGTATTTAAAATAAATAACCAACAAGGACCTACTGTATAGCATAGGGAACTCTGCTCAATATTCTGTAATAACCTAAATGGGAAAATAATTTGAGAAAGAATAGATATACGTATTGTTGTTCAGTCACTAAGTCATGTCCGACTCTTTGTAACCCCACGGACTGCAGCACACTAGGCCTCCCTGTCCCTCACTATCTCCTGGAGCTTGCCCAGGTTCATGACTATGAATACTGCCTTGTCGTGGTGAAGGGGCTTACGTAACTCAATGAAGCTATGAGCAAGTTAGACCTCTTACCTGAGAGAAGTTAGACCTCTCTCCTGATCCACAGACTTGTATAATACATCCAAGTGTCTACTCAACCAACCCTACCTGAATTTAGTAGAGGTGTGTTAAAATTAATCTGCCCCAAATAAACCTTCTCATCTCCCCCTACAATTGTTCCAGAGGCTTACATATCTCAGTGAATGGCAACTCCGTGTTTCCAGTTGTTTAGGCCCAAAACCTTGGAGGCAACCCTATATTTGTCTCACACCCTACATCCAGTCCATTAGCATGTTCTGCTGTCTCTACCTTCTCTGTATAAGATTATTTCTCACCATCTCTGCTGCCAATACTCTGGTCCGAAGGGCCATCCTCTCTTACTTAGGTGCTCCTTGGGTCTTCTTGCTCGCAGTCAACACTCCTTCAGTTTGTTCACAGCATGGCAGCCAGTGCGGTGCTGTTCAAAGGAAAGTCAGACCACAGCAGTTTGCTCAAAACTCCACTGACCCCTCATTTCACTCAGCGAAAGCCAAAGTCCTGACAGGGGTTCATGCCTTCCAGTGACCATTCTGCCCTTCTCACTATCCTCATACGGGAACTTCTGGCTTGGCTTTCCTGCTGTTTCTCAAACAAGCCAGGCAGGCTCCAGCCTCCAAGCATTTGCCCTTGCTGTCCCTTCTGTCTGGAATGCTGTTACCTCAGACATCCTCGAGGCTCCCTCTCTTCCCAATTTCAGCCTTTGTTCAAATGCCACCTTCTCAGTGAGACCTTCCCTAAACACCCTATCTAAGCTTGCAACCCAGCTCCGCCCTCAGACTCCCTATTTTTTCTCTTCCCTGTTTTGTTTTCTTCCCAAAGCACCCTATTACCTATATATTTTCTTTAGTGTTGATCTTTTCCCAGCTCTGTGTGAGAAGAATTTTCGTCCTTTTTTTTTTTTTCATCGCTTATATTCACAGCACCTAGAACAGTGCTTGGCATGTAGCAGGTGCTCAATAAATATTTGTCAAATGACTGAATAATGTCAAACTCCTATTCAGCACAATTGTTTATAATATGAAGAAAGTGTGTGATCAGAAGACACGAAAGTATTGTTCTCATCCCTAAATATTGCTTTTTATACCACATTTTATAATAAAACTTGAACCGTGTCCAACTCTTTGCAGCCCCATGGACTGTAGCCTACCAGGCTCCTCCGTCCATGGGATTTTCCAGGCAAGAATACTGGAGTGGGTTGCCATTGCCTTCTCCAGGGGATCTTCCCAAGCCAAGGATTGAAGCCGGGTCTCCCGCACTGTAGGCAGATGCTTTACCGTCTGAGCCACCAGGGAAGTCTCCTCTTATAATAAAACTTGAAAACACAAGATATCTGAGCTTAGTATATTTTGTTCTTTTATACATATATTTTTAAAAGTATTTGTGGAATTTGTTTCAATATTGCTTCTGTTTTATGTTTTGTGTGTTTTGGCCCTGAGGCATGTGGGATCAGAGATCAAAAGTGCACCCCCTGCATTGGAAGGCAAAGTTTTAACCAGTGGGCCACCAGGGAAGTCCCTGTATTTTGTTCTTAATGAAATAAAAATAATTCAATCTTCTAAATGTGTTATCATAAGTATTTTGGTGTCTTATAAAATGTATAAAGCCTATGAATCAAATTGTAATCATTTCTTACGGCAATTAATCTCCCAGTAAAATGTTTTCATTGTTTGATTTTCTACTTTAATTCAAATGAGCATTATCTTGAGCTCTTGGTGGAGTTCCAGCCACACATGATAATTTTAATTTTGGTCAAATACACTCGGGAAATTCTGCTTAGTCTATTATCTTGTGTGAAACTACTCCATCTCCTTGGTCCTTTACCAGATTTTCTGGACTGCTACCAGCTGGGTGACTTCAAATGGTCTCTTGTTCTTCTGTTTTGCAAGTCAGCCTGAATTTCTCATCAAGTGCTTGCTGTAGCATTTGCTTTTCTGCTAGTGTTAATAGTTAGAGAGCAATTTTTCCCTCTTAGAAAATGTATTTTTTTGTATCTAAGCTTTAATGGCTATTGACTTTAGTTTCATATTTCTCATGAAATGGCTGGAAATGTCTAAAGGGTCAATATACGTTGGACTTCTTGTTCTCCCCACGTGAAAAGTTTTCAAGATTTTCTTTTTCTGTAATTATGACTGGTACTCCATTTGAAACTTTGGGTCTGGTGTCAGCCTAAATGTTAAATTCTTTCTTCATGTCCTCTTTGCAAAAATTAAAAATTTGAACAAACATAATATATACATATAATTATGTATATATCATATTTGTGCATGTATTTATATTTTTGTTCAAAATATATTTGAACAAATATATTTGTTTTATTCAAAACAAATTTTGAATAATCTGTTAATTAGTATTGTGACTATATTAAAATATATTACACACACACACACACACACACACAGGCTTCCCTGATGGCTCAGTGTTTAAAGGATCTGCCTGCATGCAGGAGACACAGAAGACCCTTGTATATGTGTGAATATGTATGTACATATATACAGAAACTCCGTGTATATACTTCCCATGCTTATTTTTCTACTTTTGTTGTATATATGTATTTCATTCTTAAACAGTATGTAGTATCTTCCCCTCTTTCATGGCCCATCTTCTAAAGTAAATAAGATTCCACCGCTTCTTCCTTTGTTTCTTAGCTACTTGCCACCTAAACTCTCATCTTTGCATGACACAATCTTCTCATCTGAAAGTAATCACCATATTCAATAACTTTTCCTCAGTCCTGATTACCTGACTCCACATTGTTCCTCATCCCCTCCCTCTTAAATCTCTTCTCTGAAGGCCTGGAATCTGTGACATGATGAAAAGATGGAACTCAGGGCAAATATCCTGCTTTGGCACTTCCTATTTGCAGGCTAGTTTTCTTCCCAATCTCTGGCTTCACAAATCCTAAGTGCATTTTTAGCTGGATGTTCTGCTGTTTCCTAAGGCGAACATGTCTGCTTCCCTAGCTTCTCTCTTTCTGTCAATGCAGCATCACCAGACATAAAACCTGACTCATCTCTGACTCCTTTCTTGACTTTACACCCACACTCTGTCAATCACCCAGCCTTGTTGATTCTTTTTTTTTAATATTTGAATTTATGAAATTTTTCAAACACATAGGATGGAGCATAGAATAAACACCTATTTAATCACTGCTCAGTTCAGTTCAGTTCAGTCGCTCAGTCGTGTCCGACTCTTTACGACCCCATGGACTGCAGCACGCCAGGCCTCCCTGTCCATCACCAAGTCCGGGAGTTTACTCAAACTCATGTCCATTGAGTCGGTGATGCCATCCAACCATCTCATCCTCTGTCGTCCCCTTCTCCTCCTGCCTTCAATCTTTCCCAGTATCAGGGTCTTTTCAAATGAGTCAGTTCTTCGCATCAGGAGGCCAAGGTATTGGAGTTTCAGCTTCAGCATCAGTCCTTCCAATGAATATTCAGGACTGATTTACTTTAGTATGGACTGGTTGGATCTCCTTGCTGTCCAAGGGACTCTCAAGAGTCTTCTCCAACACCACAGTTCAAAAGCATCCATTCTTCAGTGCTCAGCTTTCTTTATAGTTCAATTCTCATATTCATACATGACTACTGGAAAAACCATAGCTTTGATTAGATGGACCTTTGTTGGCAAAGTAATGTCTCTGCTTTTTAATATGTTGTCTAAGTTGGTCATAACTTTCCTTCCAAGGAATAAGTGTCTTTTAATTTCATGGCTGCAGTCACCATCTGCAGTGATTTTGGAGCCCATGACATACATTAATATTTTTCCATATGGGCTTCAGAGGTTTTCTTACCTGTGGCGGATTCATTTTGATATTTGGCAAAACTAATACAATTATGTTAAGTTTAAAAATAAAATAAAATTAAAAAAAATGTTTTTTCTAGCTTTATTGATATAATTGACATATATCTCTGTATAAGTTTAATGTGTACAGCATAATGACTTGATGCACTTATATTGTGGAATAATTACCACAATAAGTTGTCATCTCATATAGTTACAAATGTAACTCATATAGCTACAAGTCTTTTTCAGAGTTTTTCAAGAAATAAGATATTATTAATACATTTCAGATCTACTTTATACCTCTCTCCTCAATCCTATTCCCCACTCCCTTACAGGTAACCACTACGTAAATTCCAGGTATAATTTCCCATTCAAGGCTTTATACTTTTACTATGTATGCATTGGGGTTGCAAAGAGTTGGACACAACTGAGTGACTGAGCATACCCCTATGCATTTTTCCATTAATAATATATGGTATTGTTTTGTGTATTTAAAAATTTTTACATATATGGTGTATTGTACATACAACTTGGTTTTGTAATTCAACATAATGATTTTGATTGTTATCCATATTAATACATTTATACCTAGTTCATTCCTTTGAACTGCTATACCCTATTCCATTGTATGAATATACTACAATTTATTTACCCATTTTCCTTTTCACTTGTAGGTTATTTCCAATTTTTCAGCATCAAGAATGATACTGGATGAGCATTCTTGTACACATTTCCTTGGGTACCTATGTAAAGTTTCTCTGGAGTCTGTATAGCCAAGACTGTCCTCACCTTTCCCATAAACTAGCACATTGTCCTTCCAAGTGGTGGTACAGTCTTGCACAAGCTATTAATGAAAATTTCCCTTTCTCTTCATTCTCATTACTATTTGGAATTTTCAGACTTTCTTCCAAAAGCATTAACATTCTGTTTTCATATTTGTGCTCAGTCGCTGAGTCATGTCCGACTCTTAACAACCCCATGAACTATAGCCCACCAGGCTCCTCTGTCCATGGAATTTTCCAGGCAAGAAAACTGGAGTGGGTTGCCCTTTCCTCCTTTAGGGGATCTGGCCCACTCAGGGATTGAACCCGTGTCTCTTGTGTATCCTGCATTGGCAAGTTGATTCTTTACCACTAGTGCCACCTGGTTTTCATATTTGAGTATTTCATTAGCCTGGGATTTAATTTTGTGAATGGTGTGTGGTAGTGATATTGTAAATCTCTTTCAATCTGGACAACCAGTTGTTCTAGCATCACTTAGTAAACAGTCCATCCTCTCTTATATTTCAATTCACTTCTGTAATATACCACTTTTCCATATATGAATGCGTCTTTTCTGGTTTCTCTGTTCCAATCCATTGAACATCTTATCGATCCTTCTGCCATTAGCACAATGTCTTCATTGCTATGTCTTTATAATGTCATCAAATCTCATAAGGGTAATACTCTCATATTGTTCTCCTTCAAAATGTGTTGGGTATTGGCACTTTTACATATGAATTAGAGAATTAACCTATCAAATTTCACATAAACACAAAAACCTCTGGGAATTTTTATTGGAACTGTATTGAATTTATAGATCAATCAGGGAAAATTGATCTCTTTATGATATTGAATCTTCCCATTACTGAACTTGATACGCTTCTCTCTTTAGTAATGTCATCTTGTCCTATTGTGAGTATGATTATTTATTTTCTTTTTATATTGATCTTGTATCCAGTAATCTTGCTGAATTCTCATATGAAATCTAATAGTTTGTGGATTATCTTAGATTTTCAATAAGTGGACAATCATATCATTTGCCAGTAAGAATAGCTTTGTCTCGTCCTTTCCAATTCTTATGCTTCTTTTGTTTCTTTCTTATTGGATTGACTAGATTGTCCAGTACAATGCTGGATAGCAGGTGCAATTTCTTTTTTTATTATTTTTTTAATATATCAATAAGAATGCTTCAAAAATATTATGAACACTGAGGATTATATAAAAGATTTTTGGTAGATACCTCTATCGATTTAAGAATGTTACCTTCTATTCTAGACTGGTAGCTCAGTCAGTAAAGAATCTGCCTGCAGTGCAGGAGACCAGGGTTCAATCCCTGGGTTGGGAAGATCCCCTGGAGAAGGAAATGGCAACCCACTCCAGTATTCTTGCATGGAGAATCTCATGGACAGAGGAGCTTGGGGGGCTACAGTCCATGGGGTCGCAAGAGTTGGACATGACTTAGTGACTAAACCACCACCACCACCTTCTATTCCAAGCTCACTAAAATTTTTGTGTATCGCCTCTTTCTAAACAGAGATTAAATCATGTATTGCCTCTTTGTAAACAGATTAAATCATTATTAACAATATTTTATTGTAATGGAGAGTTTATTTTAGAGGCAGATCAAAATTATGGGAGAAACTATTCATATTCTCTGACCCAGCTATCTACGTCTACACAGAGGCAGAGCATTTGGATCCCAAAGACATAAGCCCCTCATCATTGGAGTCACCTGAATGTTACGTGTAATTCTTAGGAGTCAAGAGAGAACTTTTGAATGTCTTAAGAATCCAAATGTGTATAATGGGCAAAGAGAAGAGTCCAAATGACATTCCTGCCATTACTGGTAGGTGCTGGTTTTTAGTGACAGGGATATGCTGAAAGGAAGGCATTGAAAGGGCTCAGCACTGTGAGGTAATGGAAGAGAGAAACTGACTATATTGACAAAGATTTTTGAGAAAGAAACTCCTGGTATTTTTCAACAAATCCTACTAGGAAAATGGGTTAACTATTTAGAAAAGAGTCTATAATCACTCTCACTCCATACACATTGAAAAATTCAAAAAGAAAATCAAACCGCAAAAATCTTGAAGAAAAGGTAAATGAATATTGGCTATCTAGATAGGGGAAATTGTTCTATGTTAAAGAAAGAGACTCGATCATGTAAAACCTCTGTAAATACAGGGATCATGACTTACAAGATCAACAATAAGCTAGGCACAGAAATAATATCTTTATTGTATGAAGAACTGATGCTCTCTTTGATAAGAAACACAGAAAGATTGATGTGTTCACAAAGTGGGAGATAAAAATAATGAAGGATTGAAAGCCTGTTCAGCCTCACTAAAAATGAAAGAGAGGCAAATTAAAACAATTGTTAAATATCATTTATTGGTTATCAAATCAGCAAACTTTTTCTTGAAGTGTGACTATTGGTAAGTTAGAAACTCCTGTTCATTGTTGGTGCTTGTGTTTGCTATAGCAATGTGACAGTGTGGTGGGTGTTGGAAATATGCACTTATGGCTGCCAATCATCTTTTGAACACCATTTCTATTAGGGTTGCCAAATTTAGCAAAGAAAAATATAAGAGCCTGGTTAAGTTCAAATTTCAGATAAACAACAAATAATTTTTAATATAAGCATATTCCAAACATTTATGGGATATGCTGGTTCTTAAAAATTATTTGTTGTTTATCTGCAATTCACACTTAACCATCTTGTATTTTATCTGGCAACGTTCTATACTTGTGGGAATTCCAGGTTTATAAGGCCCATCTCATATTCTGTGTCCTTTGCAGTTAGCCTGCAAGCATATGACCTCAGCTTTGCTTTCAGAAGACTTAGACTCTACAGTAAGGATGATAATTAAACCCAGCTCTGCATAGAGCTTCCATTCTTGCTGACATTGGTGATGAAAAGTGAGGTTCTGCTTTGTGTGTGTGTGTGCTGGTGACAGTGCAGGGCAGTGGGATTTTTTGTAGTGATGTTCAACTATACGCACAACTCTAAAATGTGCTATTTACTTAGATTATGATATCTTTTTCATCAAGCTTGTTCTGTGACCTGGCTTGGAGCATCATTTCTGGCCATTTAGCCTTGATTATTCAGTCCTCCCAACAATTCTGTGAACGATTCAATATCCTTTAATAAATTCATTTTCTGCTTAATCTTCCAGAGTCAGCTTCTGTTGCTTTCAACTAAGAAACCTGACTGACAGACAATATGTATCAAGAGCCTCAAAAATGTGCATATCCCTGAGTGAAATCAGCCAGTCACAAAAGGACGGATACTGTGTAAGTCCATTTATATAAGGTTCTTAGAGGAAGTATATTCATAGAAAAAGTAGAGTGTTTGCCAGGGGCTGGAGGGAGCAGGGAGTAGAGAGTTAGTATTTAATGGGGACAAGGTTTCAGTCTGGGAAGATGAAAAATTCCTGGAGATGTATGGAGGTGATCGTTACACAACAATGTGTATTACTTAATGCCACTGAACTGGATGCTTAAAAATGGGTAAAACGGTGCACTTTACATTATGTATATTTTACCTTGATAAGGAAAACCCTTACAATAACCTAAGCCAGAATAAATATATACAATATATATCTAATATATTATTAATATATCTAAATATATACAAAATATATGAAAGCTCACATTCCTGCAGGGAAAAAAATGTGCATGTCCTTTGAGTCCCCATTCTAAGATGTTTACTTAAGTACAGTCTATACTGTGGAAAAAAATTGTATACAAAAGTGTTCAGCCAAGTGTTATTGAAGAAAACTTAAACTCTGGAAACAATCTAAACCTCTAATATTAAGAAAATGGTTGAGTAAATGATGGCATATTTAGATATCAGGACACTCTGCAATCATTAAACAGAATCATTTAAGGAGTATTTAGGGTCATGGGAAAATGCTATAATAGTAAGTGACAAAAATCAAGATAAAATTTACATGTGTGGTATGATCACTATTGTGTTAAAAAAAAAAAAAGAAGAGTGAAAAAAATATAGCTAGAAGAAAACAAGTCAAAATGGAACAAAAATGTAGCCTTGGAGAAGGGTCCTGGTTCCCCCTCCAGGGACATACATAACAATATCTTTGAGCTGTTTTGCAGATACTGAAAACCCCACCAGGTGGGAGAAGGTAACTGTATGCTTCCCACAAGCACAGTCTTAGATCCCAAATCAGTTGGAACCAGAGAGTTGATGATGCTGATTCCCACTTATCTCACCGCCAACCAACCAGAAGAATGTCCTTGAGCTGATCACGTCCTCTTTGAATCGTTACCATAAGACTCCTCTACCCACTCCAGGTCTGGACACATAGTTTTGAGGGCATTAACCCTCTATGGCCCCCTTTGCCTGGGAAAGCAACAAAACTATCCTTTTCTACTTCAAAAAAAAAAAAAAAGAAAGAAAGAAAAAATTTGCCAACTTGAGGTTGCTCTGGGTCATCCGCTTATTTTCCCCCCTACTTTTAAAATACTTTTCCATTTGTTACACAATGAATAAGAATTGCTTTTGTAACCATAAAAATAAGTCTTTTCTCTAAACTTATTGGACAACCTATACCCCACCAGGCAGGCTCATGTCCATTGTGCAAACACACTGGATGATTTCTTTTGGGGCAAGGACTGTGCAGGCATAGGATTTTAGAGAGACATCTCAAGGCAGGGAGTGGGGGCAGAAATGCAAAAGTGCTCACTGCTTCTCTCAATACCATTCACTACAGAGCTTCTGGAAAAATACTCCAAGTGCCTTGGAGTAATAGCTCACTTTTGTTGATTCTAACTGTTTGGTTTTTACATGCTTAGGATTTGTTTCTGGTATCCCTTTTGGGGAATGCCTCCTGTATAAGGTGGCAAAGTCTAGCCAGGCAGATCTAGAGATTATAATTTGATGAACAGCTCCAGCATAAGGATGAAGAGGCCTGTTTCTCAGACACAGGTGAGCCTACGAAAGAGGGGGCCAGGGTGGAGAAGGGGTCGTATGCAAAGCAACAAAATGAGTCTTCTCAAGTACCCATTTGACTGTGTGTTGTGCCCTGTTCAGTCGCTCAGTCGTGTCCAACTCTTTGCGACCCCATGGACTGTAGCTCACCAGGCTCCTCTGTCCATGGGATTTCCCAGGCAAGAATACTGGAGTGTGTTGCCATGCCTTCCTCCAGGGTCCATTTGGCTAGCTCAGGAGTAATTTTAAATAGTATTTTTATATGACAACAAACTTAAATATATTATGGAGCTAAAAGCAAAAAATGCCTGGATTTTTAAAGTAAAACCCAAGACTTCAATGAAATCTTATGCTCACAGCATTTATATGCCCCTGCACAGAACATCTCTGTGCTTAAAGCCCTCAGGTGGGGTTTAACTGAGAATAAGGCCCATTTTATTTAACAACTCCAGATTTATTCAATGTGACTAAGTACATGCATGGTAATCATTTCTTTTTTCCCCTCAAAGCTTGTGCAAGTTTTTCCTCCTTTGCTTACTTGGTTTATGTCTTGGAGTATTTGCACAAAACTGGCTAATGTGTTATTTCTGTTCAACTTCATCTGAATCCAGTGTCCTCAGAGGGACGTTCCTTATCAAAGCTTCCAGATATATTCCGTGATTGCAGAGTCAGCCCTGAAGTCCAGCTTGTAGGTTCCTCTTTTAGAATCTCTTAAACAAACCATTGTCCTTTTGTAATAGTTTCTTCCAAGTCTTAACAGAGATCTCTGTTTTCTCAAGTGATCACAGGACATTTTTGACTGAACTGTGAAACACTCTGATATTCTAGAAAGAGAAATGGGTCATGTAAAACCTCTAATGGAACACACAGAGATCCATTTATTCATCTATTATTTCAATGACACTTATTAAGCATCTACTATGTACTAGGTACTGTTCTAGATGCTGGAGTTTCAACGATGAGCCAAATTTGACACCATCTTACCCAGAGCAAGAGAGAGACCTGAGTTAAATAAGCACAAATACATGGATACTTATCATAAGAATAAATAAACAGGCCTTCTCAGCCACCTCAACTCTGCTCTGGCGTGTGAACAAGGATGTCTAGAATACTGGCTCATTATTCTCATCTCTCCCACCTCCTTATTATAGAATTATACATCCGCACCCTTTGCCATGCAACTTTGCAGTGCATTCCACCCAGTAGAGTAGATGGAGTATATTTCTTCATTGTATCTACTTTGGGTTTGCGCATGTGACCTACTTTGATCAAGGGTTCTATTTGGCCCATATTTGTGGGCCAAAGTCATAGTGTATCAGTTCTGAGCAGAGATTTTACCATCTTACAGAAAAACTGGAATGAACATTTTGGCCAACCCAATACTTTTGCTTCTGTCTTGTACTCTTGCCAGCCACTAAAAGATGACTGTCTACAGGTAGCTGCTCCTCTTTGGCTTGGATCCTGAATGGACAAGCAGACCGCAGAGGCCAGGCTAGTCAGTCCCAGTAGACCAAAACCAGCCTACAGAACCATGAACAAGAGATAAAGATTTGTTATTGTATCTGGAATTTGAAGGGTTGTTATTGTAGCAAAATCTGACAGGTCATCAGGTTATGGATAGTTATTTGAGTACCTATTATATGCGAGGCTCTGGGTTAGGGGTTGGCTTTAAGTGGTTAACAAACCCACACACTCTTCTCATGAAAATCACAGATTACCCCTTTTGTTTGGCTGCCATATTTTTTCTCATTATTTTTTATTTTCTCTTTAAAGTGGGTCCAGTAAAATATGCTAAAAATATGTCTGAAACCTCAATATTACTGATCTGGTCTTGAGTCTCTACCTTCCACTAACCCCTCAACTTAATTGGGCTCCTAGAATGGAGGTATTACCATCACATTTTCATTTCCAATGACATGGAAAATCTGTCTCCCTTGGGGAAAAAAGGTTTCCTTGCCAGTGTCTGGGAATTGAAAAAGATTGGAAACTACTCTTATTTTAAAATTCTGTCTTAAGTTATGAAAATCTTTCCAGTAATTTAGTGCCTTTAAAGTGTTTTGTAGATGTAAGCAGAGTATGCCTTATGGCCTGGCTGTTTTCTATCTAAAAGCACGCAAGGTAGAGGTCTCCTAAGCTTAGCTCTGTGAGGAGAGATTCATCAATCACAAAGCTTGGATAGAACTGATAGGGCCCCTGCTAAAAAATGACAAATTCATTTAAAATTTACAGCAAAGGGGGGATTCCTGGTGGTCCAGCTTTTAGGACTCCATGCTTCCACTGCAGAGGGCTCAGCTTTGACCCCCTGGTCGGGGAACTAAGATCCCACAAGCAAAGGATACCCAAAGTGTTATTTACATCATCCTATTTAACCTTCCTGACACTCATAGGGTTTAAGTCTTCATTGAAGGCATTACTGAGCACCTGCTATGTGCCAGATATTATTCCAGACCCTTCTGGGCATATCATTAAACAAAATAGATAACAATCCCTGATTTCAGGGGCAATGAGGGAAGACAGAAAAGAAACTATTATGATATTAAATAAATAAATAATGTTCTTCAGTTTGGTTTCAGTTCAGTCACTCAGTCATGTCTGACTCTTTGCAACCCCATGAACTGCAACATGCCGGCCCCCCTGTCCATCACCAACTCCTGGAGTTCACCCAAACTCATGTCCATTGAGTCAGTGATGCCATCCAACCATCTCATCCTCTGTCGTCCCCTTCTGCTCCTGCCCCCAATCCCTCCTAGCCTTTTCCAATGAGTCACCTCTTCGCATGAGGTGGCCAAAGTATTGGAGTTTCAGCATCAACATCAGTCCTTCCAATGAACACCCAGGACTGATCTCCTTTACAATGGACTGGTTGGATCTCCTTGCAATCCAAGGGACTCTCAAGAGTCTTCTCCAGCACCACAGTTCAAAAGCATCAATTCTTCTGCACTCAGCTTTCTTCACAGTCCAACTCTCACATCCATACCTGACTACTGGAAAAACCATAGCCTTGACTAGACAGACCTTTGTTGGAAAAGTAATGTCTCTGCTTTTTAATATGGTGTCTAGGTTGGTCATAACTTTCCTTCTAAGGAGTAAGCGTCTTTTAATTTCATGGCTGCAATCACCATCTGCAGTGATTTTGGAGCCCAGAAAAATAAAGTCAGCCACTGTTTCCACTGTTTCCCCATCTATTTGCCATGAAGTGATGGGACCAGAGGTGAGAGAAGGTAAGAGAAACCCAAGTAAGCGGTAGGTGTTGCGAGAGGCATCAGAGGGCAGACACACAAACCATAATTACAGAAAACTAGTCAATCTAATCACACTAGGACCACAGCCTTGTCTAACTCAATGAAACTAAGCCATGCCACGTGGGGCCACCCAAGACAGGCGGGTCATGGTGGAGAGGTCTGACAGAATGTGGTCCACTGGAGAAGGGAATGGCAAACCACTTCAGTATTCTTGCCTTGAGAACCCTAACAGTATGAAAAGGCAAAATTATAGGATACTGAAAGAGGAACTCCCCAGGTCGGTAGGTGCCCAATATGCTACTGGAGATCAGTGGAGAAATAACTCCAGAAAGAATGAAGGGATGGAGCCAAAGCAAAAACAATACCCAGTTGTGGATGTGACTGGTGATAGAAGCAAGGTCCAATGCTGTAAAGAGCAATAATGCATAGGAACCTGGAATGTCAGGTCCATGAATCAAGGCAGATTGGAAGTGGTCAAACAAGAGATGGCAAGAGTGGATGTCAACATTCTAGGAATCAGCGAACTAAAATGGACTGGAATGGGTGAATTTAACTCAGATAACCATTATATCTACTACTGTGGGCAGGAATCCCTTAGAGGAAATGGAGTAGCCCTCATGGTCAACAAAAGAGTCTGAAATGCAGTACTCAAAAACTACAGAATGATCTCTGTTTGTTTCCAAGGCAAACCATTCAATATCACAGTAATCCAAGTCTGCCCCAACAAGTAACTCTGAAGAAGCTGAAGTTGAATGGTTCTATGAAGACTTCCAAGACATTTTAGAACTAACACCTAAAAAAGATGTCCTTTTCGTTATAGGGGACTGGAATGCAAAAGTAGGAAGTCAAGAAACACCTGGGGTAACAGGTAAATTTGACCTTGGAATATGGAATGAAGCAGGGCAAAGGCTAATAGAGTTTTGCCAAGAGAACGCACTGGTCATAGCAAACACCCTCTTCCAACAACACAAGAGAAGACTCTACACATGGACATCACCAGATGGTCAACACTGAAATCAGATTGATTATATGCTTTGCAGCCAAAGATGGAGAAGCTCTAAACAGTAAGCAAAAACAAGACTGGGAGCTGACTGTGGCTCAGATCATGAACTCCTTATTGTCAAATTCAGACTTAAATTGACGAAAGTAGGGAAAACCACTAGACCATTCAGGTATGACCTAAATCAAATCCCTTATGCTTATACAGTGGAAGTGAGAAGTAGATTTAAGGGACTAAATCTGATAGAGTGGTGATGAACTATGCAATGAGGTTCATGACATTGTAAAGGAGACAGGAATCAAGACCATCCCCATGGAAAAGAAATGCAAAAAATCAAAATGGCTATCTGGGGAAGCCTTACAAATAGCTGTGAAAAGAAGAAAAGTGAAAAGCAAAGGAGAAAAGGAAAGATATAAGCATCTGAATGCAGAATTCCAAAGAACAGCAAGGAGAGATAAGAAAGCCTTCTTCAGTGATCAATGCAAAGAAATAGAGGATAACAACAGAATGGGAAAGACTAGAGATCTCTTAAAGAAAATTAGAGATACCAAGGGAACATTTCATGCAAAGATGGGCTCGATAAAGGACAGAAATGGTAGGAACCTAACAGAAGCAGAAGATATTAAGAAGATGTGGCAAGAATACACAGAAGAACTGTACAAAAAAGATCTTCATGACCTAGATAATCACGATGGTATGATCACTCACCTAGAGCCAGACATCCTGGAATGTGAAGTCAAGTGGGCCTTAAAAAGCATCACTACGAACAAAGCTAGTGGAGGTGATGGAATTCCAGTTGAGCTATTTCAAATCCTGAAAGATGATGCTGTGAAAGTGATGCACTCAATATGCCAGCAAATTTGGAGAACTCAGTAGTGGCCACAGGACTGGAAAAGGTCAGTTTTCATTCTAATCCCAAAGAAAGGCAATGCCAAAGAATGCTCAAACTACCACACAATTGCACTCATCTCACACACTAGTAAAGTAATGCTCAAAAGTCTCCAAGCCAGGCTTCAGCAATACGTGAACCGTGAATTTCCAGATGTTCAAGCTGGTTTTAGAAAAGGCAGAGGAACCAGAGATCAAATTGCCAACATCCACTGGATCATGGAAAAAGGAAGAGAGTTCCAGAAAAACATCTATTTCTTCTTTATTGACTATGCCAAAGCCTTTGACTGTGTGGATCACAATAAACTGTGGAAAATTCTGAAAGAGATGGAAATACCAGACCACCTGACCTGCCTCTTGAGAAACCTGTATGCAGGTCAGGAAGCAACAGTTAGAACTGGACATGGAACAACAGACTGGTTCCAAATAGGAAAAGGAGTATGTCAAGGCTGTATATTGTCACCCTGCTTATTTAACTTAGATGCAGAATACATCATGAGAAACACTGGGCTGGAAGAAGCACAAGCTAGAATCAAGAATGCCGGGAGAAATATCAATAACCTCAGATATGCAGATGACACCACCCTTATGGCAGAAAGTGAAGAGGAACTAAAAAGCTTCTTGATGAAAGTAAAAGAGGAGAGTGAAAAAGTTGGCTTAAAGCTCAACATTCAGAAAACGAAGGTCATGGCATCTGGTCCCATCACTTCATGGGAAATAGATGGGGAAACAGTGGAAACAGTTTCAGGCTTTTTTTGGGGGGGGCTCCAAAGTCCCTGCAGATGGTGCTTGCAGCCATGAGATTAAAAGACACTTACTCCTTGGAAGGAAAGTTATGACCAACCTAGATAGCATATTCAAAAGCGGAGACATTACTTTGCCAACTAAGGTCCGTCTAGTCAAGGCTATGGTTTTTCCAGTGGTTTTTATGGATGAGAGTTGGACTGTGAAGAAAGCTGAGCACCGAAGAATTGATGCTTTTGAACTGTGGTGTTGGAGAAGACTCTTGAGTGTCCCTTGGACTGCAAGGAGATCCAGCCAGTCTATTCTAAAGGAGTTCAGTCCTGGGTGTTCTTTGGAAGGACTGATGCTAAAGCTGAAACTCCAGTACTTTGGCCACCTCATGCGAAGAGTTGACTCATTGGAAAAGACTGATGCTGGGAGGGATTGGGGGCAGGAGAAGAAGGGGACGACAGAGGATGAGATGGTTGGATGGTATCACCAACTCAATGGACATGAGTCTGAGTGAACTCCGGGAGTTGGTGATGGACAGGGAGGCCTGGTGTGCTGCAATTCATGGGGTCGCAAAGATTCGGACACGACTGAGCGACTGAACTGAACTGAACTGATGGTACCAGATGCCATGATCTTAGTTTTTTGAAAGTTGAGCTTTAAGCCAACTTTTTCACTCTCCTCTTTCACTTTCATCAAGAGGCTTTTTAGTTCTTCCTCACTTTCTGCCATAAGGGTGGTGTCATCTGCATATCTGAGGTTATTGATATTTCTCCCGGCATTCTTGATTCTAGCTTGTGCTTCTTCCAGCCCAGTGTTTCTCATGATGTATTCTGCATCTAAGTTAAATAAGCAGGGTGACAATATACAGCCTTGACATACTCCTTTTCCTATTTGGAACCAGTCTGTTGTTCCATGTCCAGTTCTAACTGTTGCTTCCTGACCTGCATACAGGTTTCTCAAGAGGCAGGTCAGGTGGTCTGGTATTTCCATCTCTTTCAGAATTTTCCACAATTTATTGTGATCCACACAGTCAAAGGCTTTGGCATAGTCAATAAAGAAGAAATAGATGTTTTTCTGGAACTCTCTTGCTTTTTGATGATCCAGTGGATTTTGGCAATTTGATCTCTGGTTTCTCTGCCTTTTCTAAAACCAGCTTGAACATCTGGAAGTTCACGATTCACATATTGCTGAAGCCTGGCTTGGAGACTTTTGAGCATTACTTTACTAGCGTGTGAGATGAGTACAATTGTGTGGTAGTTTGAGCATTCCTTGGCATTGCCTTTCTTTGGGATTGGAATGAAAACTGACCTTTTCCAGTTCTGTGGCCACTGCTGAGTTCTCCAAATTTGCTGGCATATTGAGTGCAGCACTTTCACAGCATCATCTTTCAGGATTTGAAATAGCTCAACTGGAATTCCATCACCTCCACTAGCTTTGTTCGTAGTGATGCTTTCTAAGGCCCACTTGACTTCACATTCTAGGATGTCTGGCTCTAGGTCAGTGATCACATCATCGTGATTATCTGGGTCATGAAGATCTTTTTTGTACAGTTCTTCTGCGTATTTGCCACCTCTTCTTGATATCTTCTGCTTCTGTTAGGTCCCTACCATTTCTGTCCTTTATTGAGCCCATCTTTGCATGAAATGTTCCCTTGGTATCTCTAATTTTCTTGAAGAGATCTCTAGTCTTTCCCATTCTAGGATATCACAATTACCATGTAAAAGGAAAAATATGACTAAGTTACGATTATCTTCTTTGGGAATGAGTTGCTAGTATCAGACGTGGGTTCAAATCTCAGCCCTACCACTTAATAACTAGGTGATCTTGGGCAAGTTATTTAACTTCTTGGAGCCTTAGTTTTCTCATCTATACAGGCAGGGTAAAACCTCTCCTGGAATACTGTTTTGAGGACTGAGATAACGCAGGTACAGTACTTCCCACTTTGATCCATGGTAAGCAACAAGGATTGGTAGCTGCCCCTGTTGAGAAGTCATGTATGTTGCCTGAGATCTGAAGGGCATGATCAGGATTTGCAACCGTAGTTTTTAAGCTTGTAAACTGAGAAATCTCAAAATTACAGAAAAGTTGCAAGAATGGTACAGAGAATACCTCTGATTACTGTTATAACACATGCTCTCTCTGTGTATACACATTCATTTTTTCTGAATTGAGAATGTCACATAATTTATAACCGATTGAAAGTGTCAGTTGCTCAGTCATGTCCAACTCTTTGCGACCCCCTGGATTGTAGCCCTCAGGCTCCTCTGACCATGGGACTCTCCCGGCAAGAATACTGTAGTGGGGTGCCATTCCCTTCTCCAGGGATATCTTCCGACCCACGGTCTGAACCCAGGTATGCCGCATTGCAAGCAGATTATTTACTTTCTGAGCCACCAGGGAGGTTTATGACCAATTACTTCTAAATATTTCAGCATCTATTTCATAAGAATAGGGATATTCTTTTATATGACCACAGTATAGTTATCAACTTCAGTAAATTTAATATTGATACAATTTTATGTGATCTGCCATCTTATTCCAATTTTGTCAATTGACCAATAATGTCCTTTATAGCATGATCCTCCCATACAGAGTCCAGTCTAAGATCATGTATATATTTAATGGTCATGTCTCTTTAATCTCTTTAATCTGGAGATATTTCCATAGACTTTGTCTTTTATGATATTGATATTCTCAAGGAGTACAGTCCTCGCTCTCCTCTTGATTTTTTCAATAGAATGTTCCTTATTTGAGGTTTGTTTGACATTCAGCTTTGACATTCTCAACTGAGATACTACAGAGGCAATGCTGGGTCCTTCTCAGGGTGTCACATCTGAAGACACCCTGGTGATGTTAATTTTATCACTTGGGCAAGATGTTATTCAATTTCCTCACTGTATAGTTGTTGTTTTTTTTTTACTATGCAATTAACAAGCAATTTGTGGGGTAATACTTTAAGACCATGCAACTATCCTACTGCTAATCAAAGTCATTGATGACTCTGACCAATACTTAACATAATGTTGATTTTCCAACTCAAGTACTTCTTTTGCCTTCACCATTGCATACTCTAAACAAGATCCCTTCACGTTCCTCCATTTATATGTGTATGTTGTGTTTCTATCTATTATTGGTATGGACTCATGGCTTTCTGTTTTTTCAGGGTTTCATATTTCATTACTGTATTTATTTTGCTTCTCAATTTGTCAGAGATTTGGCCTATGGCCCTTTCAAGCTGGTTCCTGTTCTTGTGACATACCCCCATCATTTATTTTGAGCATTTCCTTAATTTCTGGAATAACAGCATGTTCCAGGACCATCTTGTGCCTACCTTGTCTAGCCCTGAAATCAACCATCTAAGTTCTGTGTAATAAGATCTTTTGATTCTAGCCTGGGGCTCTTTCTGTCACACCACAGCTAGTTCAGCCCTGCAAAGACCATGGCTACATTTGGGGGATTTGCATGGAAAGGCACATCTCTGGGGTACAGGATAATTCCTGGGGAGTTATGGGAAACAAAGCTAATTACAAAGTTGACCAGAGTGTAGAATTTTTGGTGGTAAGCAAATGGAAATCAATGAAGGTTTCTAATCAAAATTCTTGATTGGAAATCCCAGTAAAAAGAATGGGGAAGGAGTGAGCTTTAAGACTGATTTAGTAAAGACTGAATTTCTTAGCTGGGGATAGGCAGTATGAACAAGGCAAGTATATACTTGATTTCCTTATATTGAATAAAAAGAAAATTATGTAAATTACTTCTCAAAATTTCTTCATGTAATATAGGAGCACAATCGCTAAGAGAAATGAAAGCAGCAGAAATTCCAGTTTCATTTTTGTCCATGTAACATGTTCCTTCTGCCAATTTTTTTTTTTTTTTTTTAGCACCATCTCCTTTCTCTGGCTTCCCTCTAGTGGAAGTGAACTGAAATTACACAACGGCCTAAAACCACTTATATGTAGAGTACATCATGAGAAACTCTGGGCTGTAAGAAGCACAAGCTGGAATCAAGATTGCCGGGAGAAATATCAATAACCTCAGATATGCAGATGACACCACCCTTATGGCAGAAAGTGAAGAGGAACTAAAAAGCCTCTTGATGAAAGTGAAAGAGGAGAGTGAAAAAGTTGGCTTAAAGCTCAACATTCAGAAAACGAAGATCATGGCATCTGGTCCCATCACTTCATGGGTAATAGATGGGGAAACAGTGTCAGACTTTATAGTTGTGGGCTCCAAAATCACTGCAGATGGTGCTTGCAGCCATGAAATTAAAAGACGCTTACTCCTTGGAAGGAAAGTTATGACCAACCTAGATAGCATATTCAAAAGCAGAGACAATACTTTGCCAACAAAAGTCCGTCTAGTCAAGGCTATGGTTTTTCCAGTAGCCATGTATGGATGTGAGAGTTGGACTGTGAACAAAGCTGAGCGCCGAAGAATTGATGCTTTCGAACTGTGGTGTTGGAGAAGACTCTTGAGAGTCCCATGGACTGCAAGGAGATCCAACCAGTCTATTCTAAAGGAGATCAGTCCAGCGTGTTCTTTGGAAGGACTGATGCTAAAGCTGAAACTCCAGTACTTTGGCCACCTCATGTGAAGAGTTGACTCATTGGAAAAGACTCTGATGCTGGGAGGGATTGGGGGCAGGAGGAAAAGGGGAAGACAGAGGATGAGATGGCTGGATGGCATCACCGACTCGATGGATATGGGTTTGGGTGAACTCCCGGAGTTGGTGATGGACAGGGAGGCCTGGCGTGCTGCAATTCATGGGGTCACAAAGAGTCGGACACGACTGAGCGACTGAACTGAACTGAAAGGGAAAATACACTGATGTTTAAACCAACTAAGAGAAATAGGTGAGATCACCAGTTAGAGCAGGAAGGACTTGAAATATCTTTGTGTTCCGTCCTTTATTCTGCAGGTAGGGATAATGAAGCCCAGGGAGGGGGGAAGCTACTTGTCCAAAGTCAGAAAGCTAATGAAAAAGTCAGAATACAAGCTGTTCCTGGAACACACCATCATTTCAAAGAAATCCTTGACAACTTTCCTATTACAAAGAGCCCATTTGGATGTAGAAGAGTTTACTTAAATTTTGTAATACTTTGCCATCCAATATATATTTTTCAGAACTTCATTTTTAAGAACTAGTGGGGAGAAATCAGTAGTTATTCCATTATACTAAACACCCCAACCCATTCTCAATTTTATGTTTTTTATTTTTAATGTTTATTTATTTGGCTGCCCCAGGTCTTAGCTGTGACATGTGGGATCTAGTTCCCTGATCAGGGATCGAACCTATGTCCCCTGCATTACAAGCTGGATTCTCAACCACTGGACCACCAGGGAAATCTCTCAATTTCCCATTTTTTAAATAGTAGCTTTTAAAAGATATATTTTATAAACCATAGGATTCATACCATAACTACTTGACAGCTACCATCATACTTTCAAATACATGTAGACAAGCTCTTCTTTAACAGTTGAAAATTATTTATTATTCCCTTTTCTCCTTGAATATATAGTTCTGTTCCTCTTCTCCAAGATTTTTATCCTAATATATTTTCATTCTTGGAAATGTTTATATTGATCATCCTTCCATACTTCTTTGCAGCAATATACAGATACATATGTTAAACATATTTTTCATTTCACGTGACCAAGATGCTCTAAATATTACTTTTCTTCTTAATTGAGTTAGCCTTACATTTATATTGCTGTAAGGCTCGATGAAAATAAATGCAACAATTTTAATCAGTTATTAAACACTAGTACATTTTGATTGGAAATAGAGCTCTAAATAAGGTGTATGAGGCGATTTTCTATTAGTTCATATTTCTGTGGCTGACTAGTTCTTACTGCTAAAACAACACAGGGTTCAGCTTCACTTTCTTCCTATTTTCCTTTCCATTTATATACCTAAGCACTGAAGAAGATTATTCACAAATTTAAGTAGATGAGAATTTTGTTATAATGTTGCCATTCAATTCTTTGAACCCTTTTCAAGTATATTAAAAAATACCGATCTATTATCAGTGATTTTTTAATGGTTAGCTGACAGGTATTCATACAATTTTGTTGGAAGCAAAGAGTTCGAAACCAACACTAACCCATTATTGTAGTCACTCGTGTCCTCAGCCCCAATAATAGTATTTTGAATTGTCCCTCTCTTTGTCTCTATGGCGGTTTTTACACCCTGGGGCCATTCCTTAGGGTAAGTTTTGAGATGGGTGAGAAGTATGGTTTTTTATTGATCTGCCAAGGGAGATACAGGTGATCATGAATGGGGGAGGCAGGAAAGGAGATTCTTCAGGTTGCTTCTTTCTCAGGCAGATGGATTTTAGGAAATCTGAGGACATATGAAAATGGAGGGTTTGGAAATTGATTCCTACAAAACTACCTTTGCCTACAAAACTATTTATGCCTTGGAAAGTCTTCATGTACCCTCAGGGTTATGTGTACTTATCTGTAACAGCTGCTCCAACCAAGGAGTTCTAAAATGTTAGTGCTTATCAGAATTGATGGTGAGTTTGTAAATATGCAAATTCTGGAGCCAGATTCCCTTTGATCCCGATTCAGGAAACCTGGGGAGGCCTGGACTCTGCATTCTAAGCACACATCCTTCCCTTTCCTCATCTAAGGCAAGTTGTGCCTGATAGAGTGTAAGGTGCAGAGGACAGTTTTTGCCCATGGGCTGCAGCATATACACATACCCTCATTTTCTTAGCTCAGGCTCTAGGGCAAGCCTCTGAATGAAGCTAAAGTAGCTGCCTCGTGGGTTCCGTTTGGTCACACAGGCCCCACAAGAGTGAATAAATCAATAGCAATTCATGGATGTTGGTTACTGACAAAATTAATCTCCATACAGCCTTGCTCCCTCCCTTCCCCCCACCTCCTACTTGCTCCTGCCTCACTGGGCAGATGGTAGGTTTTCTTAAGATTGGTCATGCGCCATGATTAATCCATAGGAAAAAGGAGGGTGGTGCATCTTTCAGGAATAGTTGCAGGCAGTGGTGTGCTGGTGCCAGCTTATAATACCTATGAGAGCTGATCATTAAATTTGCAAGCCATGTATTAGACAAAGGTCGGAATTGTCAAAGCTATGGTTTTTCCAGTAGTCATATATGGATGTGAGAGTTGAACCATAAAGAAAGCTGAGCGCGAAGAATTGATGCTTTTGAATTGTGGTGTTGGAGAAGACTCTTGAGAGTCCCTTGGACTGCAAGGAGATCAAATCAGTCAATCCTAAAGGAAATCAGTCCTGAATATTCATTGGAAGGACTGATGCTGAAGCTGAAGCTCCAATACTTTGGCCACCTGATGTGAAGAGCTAACTCTTGTTAAAAGACCCTGATGCTGGGAAAGAGTGAAGGCTGGAGGAGAAGGGGACAACAGAGGATGAGATGGTTGGATAGCATCACTGACTTGATGGACATGAGTTCGAGCAAGCTCTGGGAGTTGGTGATGGACAGGGAGGCCTGGTGTGCAGCTGCAGTCCATGGGGTCCCAAACAGTCAGACACGACTGAGTGACTGAACTGAACTGATGTATTAGACAGTCATACTTAAAATTTAAATTACAAGATAAATTATAGTGAAGACAAAGGAAAGTACTCAAAAAGTCATCACTTCCTAATTATTTTCCTACCTTTTACTGTAAGTTTTTTTTTTTTTTTTTGGTTGCCATGAGCCATGCAGGATCTTAGATCCCTGACCAGGGATTGAACCTGTGCCCCCTGCAATGAAAGTGAAGTCTTAATTGCTTGACCACCAGAGAAGTCCCCCTTTTACTATAATTTTTGATCTTAAGGTTATTTACATCTATTATAGCTGCATGGTAGGACTACTATATAAACGTGCACTGCTGCATATCCCTTCTCAAGTCCACACTAGGTGATGTCACACTGGTAGCTTGAAATCGACTATAGTGAGAGTATTGACATGGCAGAAATGGCAAATGCTACAAATGGAGGCTTTCTTTTAGAGAGCTGACTGTTGAAACATTTACCAGCATACCCACCACTGGTTGTTGGCCTTGGGAAAATCCATGGCCATACTTGACCGCCTCTTGACCTTGCCCAAGTGAGTTAGCTGCTTGAACATCTATTCCTAGCTCAGGGACTTTTAAAGTTGAGGGTGCAAAGCAGTCTCTTAGAAAGATGTGAAAAAAGATTCCTGCCTCTCGCCTACAAGAGGTGTGACCCAGGAGTGTGCATGGTTAACAAGCTCCCAGGTGCTTCTGAGGAAGGTGGACAAATCAGACATACTACAGTTTAAGTGCTGCCCAGTCAGACTGAAGGGAGAAGGCCTTGAAAAAGTAGAAACAAAATGTTCTGTTCTCGACATTAATGCTTGAGAGCAAAATGCTTTCATGTAATTGTTTACATTTATAAGATGAAAATAAATCCTTTCCCTAATAGAGATGCACAAAAGCTTGACTGACCAAATCCGGTCTCTAATGGATTATTCCTTTGATTTAGCAAATGCCCACATAAAAATACAGCCAGTGAAGTCACACATAATTTTCAATCTTTCTTCTATTACTGTAGCCTTTTTCACAGCGGGCAGCTCAAGTTGGATATTTGTTGAGCATCTCATACTTGTAAGGCCCTGTGATCAACTTTCAAATACATTCTAAGGGTCAGTTCATAATAATCGACCATGAAGTGGAATCATTCTCTTGTGTATCTGTTTCAACTTGGTTCCTGGAGGTTTTAAGGCTTTCTACCACACTCCACTCCCATTGCCATCGGGATCTGTTCTAGCCTTTGGTGTTTCTGCAGTCTGTCTGCACTCCCCCCACCTCATACTTAGGGATTTGCTCTTGCCACATACAGAACTTAATGAAGATCTTTGTTTTTTTTACCTCATCCCAAACTTATCTTTTGGAAGGCACTCCTGATTATGGATTGTGAATTACCAAAAGCAAGATTCGATTTAAGTTCTCTTTGATCATTATTATAATACTCAGGTTTTTTAGAAAGCAGGTTAGTTCTGGTTTGCTGTGCTTTAGCAAACACTTTGTTCTGTGGCTAACTTAGGTTAGTTTTGTGGTTCACTAAAATACATGTGAAATTTCTTTGGACATTCAGCAGATTGATATGGTTCCTTCTCGCTTTTTGGTTTCCTGTTTGGTCTGGTCCCAGGAGAGAAAAATTACTGCCATCTGCTCCAATATTCCTCCTCACTCTTCCTAGCTAGGGACAGTGAAAAATCTAAGGCCTTTTGTTTTCCTAGCAATTTTAAGTTATGCTTTTGGCCTTCTTATCCAGATAATGAATAATATGTACTGCAATATTTTATTTCTTAAAGTTTATTTAATTTTTTGGCTGTGGTGGGTCTTTGTTGCTGCATGCAGGCTTTCTCTAGTTGCAGTGAACAGGGGCTACTCTTCATTGCAACGCATGGCTTTCTCATTGCGGGGGCTTCTCTTGTTGTGGAGCACAGGCTCTAGGCACGTGGGCTTCCATAGTTGCAGCATGTTGGCTCAGTAGCTGCGGTGCTCAGGCTTTTAATTGCTCTGTGGTGTGTGGGATCTTCCTGGACCAGGGATGGAACCTGTGCCCTTGCATTGCAAGGCAGATTCATAACCACTGTACCACCAAGGAAGCCCCAGCACTGCAGTATTTTAAATGTTGAGTATCAGCTAGAGGAGACAATATTTACTGATTCAGCTGATGAATGTATTTGGAGGAAAAACATTAGGGGAAATGCTTCTCAATACACTGATTTAGGGCATGATCAGTTGTCATTAGAAATTCTAGGTGTAGAACTCAGTCAGACTGTGCCATTCTGGTGCCACAGGTCAGAAGTTCTAATGCCAACATGAACATAAAGACATTAACAACACAAAGCCACACCTGTCCTGGCAGCTGGATGAGAGAGGTGATGGGCTTGGCTTTATTGAGGTTCCTAGTTGCCATATAATACAGCCAGCTCTTGGAGCAGTTGAATTTACTATAGTGAAGCTCTCAGGGATGCTCTGACTTGGAACCACTAGTGCCCCCTTCTGGTAGTTTTGGTTATTGTTAGTATTGGGCTGTGAGCCATCCATTTAGTCGTAAACGTGGTCCTACATTCCATATGGGGCTTCTCAGGTGGCGCTAGGGGTACAGAACCCACCTGCCAATGCAGGAGACCTAAGAGACATGGGTTTGATCCCTGGGTCAGGAAGATCCCTTGGAGGACGGCATGGCAATCCATTCCAGTGTTCTTGCCTGGAAAATCCCATGGACAGAGGAGCCTGGTGGGTTACAGTCCATAGGGTCACAGAGTTGGACATGACTGAATCGATTTAACACAACACAACATTCCATATTCCAGAAGTAAGTAACCTTGGTATGGCCTCTAACAGTGACGTAGCTTGGAATACCTTAGACAAAAACATGAGGCCCATAGAGTTTGTTTTGGAGTCTTCTTATCTCTCATGTTTCCCTTTCTTCCTTCCTGGTACCTTCCAACATTTTCCAGAGCCCTATTTTTCTTTATTCGCAACTATTAGTTAATGCCAAGTGATAAGGAAAATTAATTGGTATCACCTTAACTAATTATGGAGAAGGCAATGGCAACCCACTCCAGTACTCTTGCCTGGAAAATCCCATGGACAGAGGAGCCTGGTAGGCTGCAGTCCATGGGGTCGCTAAGAGTTGGACATGACTGGGCGACTTCACTTTCACTTTTCACTTTCATGCATTGGAGAAGGAAATGGCAACCCACTCCAGTGTTCTTGCCTGGAGAATCCCAGGGATGGAGGAGCCTGGTAGGAGGCCGTCTATGGGGTCGCACAGAGTCGGACACAACTCTAAGCGACTTAGCAGCAGCAGCAGGGTAAAAAACCTTCAAGACCCAAACAAATGAAGCTATACTAAAGGAAGTAAACTAAAGGCAGAGGAGTTGATATACCTGGATGTGGTGACTGGCCTTGTAGACAGGTAGGGCAAGGTGAGCCAACTGTTACCCACCCTCCTTTCTCCTACTAGTCAATTCCATAACCAGGAATTCCACCTCCAGAAATGAGCTCCCTGAGTTGACTTCAACAGACTTTGCAGGTGACATAAACTGTGATTGCCTTGCATATCACGGGTTATCTAGCTATCTGCTGAGGAAACAAGAAAGTGAGAGAATTCTTAGCTATACTGCCTCTGAAGGAATGCTGACCAGGCACATGGACCACCAGAGTTAGAAGGAATCTTAATCTAAATATCCTCTTTTGTTAGGCTTTCAGAGAATTCCTTAGCTTTCCTGAAATCACAAGGCCACTAGAACCAAGGCTACAAACCCAGGCTCCCAATTCCTTTGCAGAAGATTTTTACAATCTATGATACTGCTTATCCTTAGAAGTTCATGCTTTATACTTCCATTTTAAGGATTTATCATCTTAAGTCAGTAATTAGAAATTCTGATAAAGATATTTGCCTCTATATCTTCTACTATTATTCATAGTAATAAAATACAGGTACACCCTCAGTATCCATACATTGCTTACATTGATAGAACATCTGATAGATATGATCAACATTTGATCCATATGATAGAACATTTATGCACCATGAAAAAATATGGAAACTGCCCATGATGTGTAGTATGAATAGTATTCAAATTATCTTGTATAACTATATAAGCTCTTAAAAATATACATGCATAAAAATAAAGCTACATATTCTAAAATATTAATATCTGTTATCTCTGACTTACAGTATTATGGGTGATTATTTCTTAAACTTTTTGGTATAAGTCACGTTTTCTACAATGTGTAAGTATTAAAGTAAAATAAATATTTTAAATTAGAAAGGACTTCTTATGAATTTGTGTCAGTTTATAGATAAGGTATGTAGCTACTAAAGCCTTTCTTCTACCTAAGCCTTGCTACTAGTCCCTGCCAGCAATCAACAAATATAACCCAACTCTGCCCCCACAAATGCTTCTTCAAGGATAGTATTTTACATGGAAATAATCCTTAAGTCATAGTTTCTCTATAACATTTTGTTAAATCCTCCTAAGATTTAGGTTTCCCACAAAATTCGAAGTTGAAAAATGTGTAACGGATCTGCCATTATTTATGCTCTACTGCTAATCTGAAGAGGCTTTATTAACAAATGGCTTCCCTGGTGGCTAATCCGCCTGCAATGCAGGAGACCCAGGTTCGATCCCTGGCTGTGGAAGATCTCCTGGAGAAGGAAATGACAACCCACCCCAGTATTCTTGCCTGGAAAAGCCCATGGACAGAGGAGCCCGGTGAGCTACAGTCTATGGGGTCGCAAACAGTTGGACATGACTTAGTGACTAAACCACCAATAGTGGAAAAAAGTTTCTATCATATTAATAAAGAGTGCTCTGATTGTGACCTTTGAAGGAAAAGGCCATACTTTATTATTTTTTATTCTTTACAGTACCTCAGAGTAGGAACTCAGAAAATATGCAATAAAATTACTGAAATCATAATTGTAACACCTTCATGAATTTCTGAGATCCAAAGCATATTAGACTCCCTCAAGGTCTTAACACAGATTAAGCACTGGATGTTTGCTGAATGAGTGCAACTCCAGTGGAGCAACAGGACAGACTGTAAAATTGCTTTAGGATAATGCTAAGCATCTGAAAGCAAGGCAGGGAGTTGTCTACAAAAGAATGCCATTGTTTATTTACTAAATAAGTATGGCTATCTATATCATCAAATCTTAATAGAGGAACAGATAGTATAGACGAATCTAATTTTAAAAGGTGATGTGAGTAGAGAAAAAAGGCACTGATCTAAGTAACTTTGAAAAATGGTGTTGTGACCAGATATTATGACATAAAAGACAAGGGACTTTATGTAAAAACTGTATTCTAGTTGGTAAAGGTGTTTCTCCTGGGGATATGGGTTAGCAGTTCTGAAACTGCTGAACATGTTATGTTGTGATTGAGTGAGTGAGTGAGTGAAGTTGCTCAGTTGTGTCCAACTCCTTGCGACCCCATAGACTATAGCCTACCAGGCTCCTCCGTCCATGGGATTTTCCAGGCAAGAGTACTGGAGTGGGGTGCCATTTCCTTCTCCATGTTGTGATTGAACAAATAAGTAAATGGATAGTGAATGGTGGGAACCAGGTGGCTCACTGTTGGAGAAAGAGGTTATTCATAAGCAAGAGGAGGAAACTAGAATAACCTATGCACTAATGGATCACTCAGAGACATCAGCAAGGATTCAAATCCAATTTAATATTGAGATACATAGAAAATTTTATAGATGTGGATATAAACAGAGATTTGTATGCATGCATATATTTCTTTGCTCTGTCAGCTGAGATGGCCTAAGAGAAACAACGCCCCAGTAGCAATGAGCACATCTATCACACAGATCTTCATTTTTAATACCAGTCTCTAATAAAAGGAACCTGGATAAGTGGTTGATTACAGAACTGGAAACGTATGAAATGAACCTGGAGCATGTTAGGAGTGACATAAAGAAAGGAAGTGCCCAAAAAAAAAAAAAAAAAAGTCAAAGGGACATAGAAACCAACTTGAAATAACAAGTTGAAAGACAAAATAATGCAGCGTTGGACTACAACTCAAAGTATAAAATAATTACCTGTAAGTCCAAGCTGATACAAACAAATGGTTGAATAAATAAATAAGGGAGAAGAGACCTATCTCCTGTACTAAACAATTCCAAGTTAAGTTATACAGATTCTTGCTTCTCAAGGAGGTGGGCCTTAACTCTTCCCTACCCCATGAGTTTGGGCTGTCCTTAGTGATTCACTTCCAAAGAACAGATTTATGGAAAGTGAGAAAAAAGTAACTTTGTAGTAGAGAAACCTGACAAACACTCCTCAGCCAAGTGATAAGTCATTCTGGTACTATATATGCTTGATGTGATGTAATGAAAGAACAATCCACCTCCATGAGCTTCCTCCCTAGAGGCTACAGCCTACTGAATCATGAGAAAAATACCAGACAAACCCAACTGAGGAACATTGAACAAAATACTTAACGAGTACTCCTCAAAACTGCTGAAGTCGTCAAAAGCATGGGAAGCATGAGAGAATATCATGGCTAAGAAGAGCCAAAGGAGACCTGACAACCACATGTAATGTCACATCCTGGATGGGATTCCTGAACAGAAAAAGGACATTAGGTAAAAACTAGTGAAATCCAAATAAAGCGTGGAGTTAATAGTAATGTACCAGTGTTGGTTCCTTAATGTGAAAAATGTGCCACTGTAATGTCAGATGATAACCACAGGGGAAGTTGGTGCAGGGGATATGTGAACTATGCAAACTTTTCTGAAAAATATACAACTATTCTAAAATAAAGTTTATTTAAATTAAGGAAGCACAATATGTCTAAATGAAAGGTATTCTGGACTGGATCTTGGAATTGAAAAAGGACACTAGTGAAAAACTGGTGCAATATGAATAAAGCTTGGAGTTTACTTAATAGTATTGCAGCAGTGTGGATTTTAGTTTTGATGAATGTACCATGGTAATGTAAGATACTATCATTAAGGGAAACTGCGTAATAAGTACATGGGAACGCTGTATTTCCTTTGGAACTTTTCTGTAAATCTAGTTATTCCAAAATAAAATTTAAAAAATGTAGTGCCGAGTAGCTGGACATACAAGCCAGCTCAATCTGCTTGGGCCAGCCTAGATAACCTGTAATCTACATGATGACATTTGATTTGTTGGGGAATCCGCAGTGGATCCCTCCCCTCTTCTCCACACCACCCTTCGCACTGGCCCTGCTGTATCAACCTGAATGTATCTCATGTGCATGGATCTACACCAGTCATGTGGTTGTGGTTAACGGGGGGAACCTGGGCTCCCCAAGACTAGATGACTTACATCTAGCGAACAAAAGAAAATAGAATGGACCAAGCTTCAGAACTGAAAGGAACAGGACAGCAGTGGTGGGGAGGAGTCTGATAATCAGGAGTTAGTTTGAAACAGAAGACAGGTAAGATTTTGGGGGAAATAGACAACGATTTTAGGCTGGGAGGAGGGGGGCCAGAGACCAGTGAAAATGTTGCCTTGGTTAGGTACTGCATTTTTTTCTGCCTTACCTCTGGCTTACTCATAAGGTCTTTTTTTATTCATGTTATCTTTGCTACTTGTAATATTAGATGAACAAAGACTGGCCTGAAAGTCAAGTGGCTGTCATGAGTTACTAGGAAGCCAAAAAAAAAAACAAAAAACAAAAAAAACAGAGATTGGAAATAGGATGAGAAGGGGCATTCCTAGGGCTACAGCCACAAGACAGTTCCAAGTCTCTTGCTTGTTTCTATGGCCACCTTCTTCATCAGACTGTGAGCTCTTCTGGCACACGGATGCTGTTTTATTCTTCTCTAGTCCCAGCAATGGTCTGTACATACATGTTCAATAAACATATGCTAATGCAGAAGTAAGGCATGAAGCTAGAAACTAGTGAAACTGGGCATGATTTTCTTTTGAAAACGAGACAGCAAAAGAGACACTGATGTATAGAACAGTCTTATGGACTCTGTTGGAGAGGGAGAGGGTGGAAAGATTTGGGAGAATGGCATTGAAACATGTGTAATATCATGTATGAAACGAGTTGCCAGTCCAGGTTCGATGCACGATACTGGATGCTTGGGGCTGGTGCACTGGGACGACCCAGAGGGATGGTGTGGGGAGGGAGGAGGGAGGAGGGTTCAGGATGGGGAGCGTATGTATACATGTGGTGGATTCGTTTTGATGTTTGGCAAAACTAATACAGTGTTTCAGGTTTAAAAATAAAATAAAATTAAAAAAAAAGAAAAAGAAAACTTATGAGGAAATATTAAATCCCAAACATATTTTTATCCTGAATCCCCATAATAAAGACTTTAAAAATTCCGAAAATTTGATTTTTTCATATCAGTAAGGAGAGCCGGCTCTCAAAATCTGAAATTGGAATTTGGGGAATGGATATATTAATGTTATACATGTATTTCAAAGAATAAAAAGCAACTGTTTAGCTGTATCATGTGAAAGACCAGAGAAAATGGCATGCTAAATTATGTTGAGTCATTCATATTTTAATTCCAATTAATGTAAACAAGATGAAAGCAAGGGAAGGCTTGTTATGACTCTCCAAACAGTTTTTAATGAAATGTGGCTTTAAACTTATTTAGGCAGCCACACTAACTGTGATGAAATTTTCACCAGAGAAAGGGAAAATAAGAAAATATGGTTACTTTTTTCAAAAGCTAGGTTTATTCACTTTAATAGACTGTTTGTTGCCCTAAGATAAGATTGTGCTTGACTTTTTTTTAAGTATTAAAATGTTCTCTCTTTTATGATGGTGGCTCAGTGGTAAAGAATCCACCTGCCAAGCAGGAGATGCAGGTTCAATCCCTGGGTAGGGAAGATCCACTGGAGAAGGAAATGGCAACCCACTGAGTATTCCTGCCTGGAAAATTTCATGGACAGAAGAGCCTGGCAGGTTACATTCCACTGGGTCACAAGTCAGACAGGACTTAGCAACTAAACAACAAATAGATGGAAGTTTTTTAAAGTGTTGAGTTGACAAAAAAGGGCTGGTGCCCTATGTCAATCCTTAAAATACTATTCATCCATGAAATATCAGTATCTGAAAAGTGCTTCTACATCCTCTCCTCCCTTTTTGTTTTTTTTTTTGGTCTAGAAGTGTACTGAGGGATTCGGGAAATGCAGTGAGAAATGTATGTCTATTGAGTACTAACCAGGTACCAAGTTTTACATATACATGATTTTCACTAAATCCTTACAATTTCAGTGAGATATTCTCATATTACAGATAAGGACATGGAAATTAATATAAAACAACATGCCCAAGGAAGGTGCTAACAGAGGAAACCAAATCTAAGTTTATCTAATTCTAGAATCTGTGCTCCTTCCTATAATACCACAGCACTTAATATAGTGAGTTTCTAATACAGTTCATTTTAGGGGAAAATACTGTTCAATTTTTCTTTACATACATCTTGATGCTACCTTTTCAAACTCACTTTCTGACTTGTAACTTTGCAGTATATTTATATAATGATAAACCAACATTTTAAAAACTAAATTTAGAAGTATCAGTACTGTTCTCTTACGCTTGCATCCCAACTATTTTGCCTTTGCCTTTTTGTTCAAGAAACCACATAAAACCCATCAGGAAATATTCATATGGCAACACCGCGATTATATGCAGTTGAAACATCCAGCACCACAGCAAGACTACAAGGCATCAGGCAGAAGTCAGTGAAAGCCAAGCAGCCTCAGAGAGTTAAAGACACTGAGTTCTCTGAGACACTAGACCAATTCCACTGCCATCCAGACCTTGAGACTAAGAAAGAGCCTGGTTAGAAAGCCAATGGCATAACAACTTGATCTATCAGACAGAATACAGGAAAGTGAGCAGAGAGGTGGGGGATAGTGAGGGAGGTGGGAGGAGAGGAAGGAGAAAGCATGTCGCTGGCAAGAGGAAGAAAGCAGCATAGAAATAAAACCAAGGTAAACAATACGAAATGAACTAGAAAATCTGGGACACTCAAGACTATGCTGATTAATACGGATATGATCATGTCTCCTCAGCTTCTCACTTACATACTGAAAACAACTGCAGTAAAGAACGTATAAGCATAGAGATGAACTGATAGCAGTGTTCATTTTAGAACTAGAATTAAAAACTATTTTTCTTAAAGGTATGTAGCTAATACATTATAATTTAGGGGTCCAAAATGTGATCTCTGCTTGCTAAAAATCAAATTATAAAACAAGACTTTTATTTTCTTACATTTCTCAAGTTACTGAAGTCATTGGAAAATAAAGTCACATGTTTAACAACTTTTGGCCACCAACTTTTAATAATACATATTTAATTTTCAGAAACATATGCTAACCATCAACAACATTATCAGGGTTCCAACCCCAGATGTTATTTCATTGGTACATCATATCAGTATTTACAAAGGTTTCCAAATTTAACAGCACAAAACAAAACAGCTTAATTTTTAAAACTACAATGCTTTAAAAAAATGTAAACAGTTCATTTTTACATTATTGTAAAAAAGAAGACTCACTCCTTAATGCGGCTTAATTTTTTTTAAGTGAGCAAAGCCTGGTGCTCATGGATAAAGAATGAAAAGAATTCTTTACATAGAAACATTGTGCTCCAGTGTGGCAAAAAAAAAAAATTATATATACACATACAAAGAAAAGAATCTTAAGTCCACATTTTAGACCACACACACAAAAAAATCATCCCCAAATTGAGAAATGTATAAAAACCATTTACACATGGTTGTTGACCTACTGAAAACCTATATAACATTTTTAAAACAATAACTCAGTCAAAAGATACCACTTCTCTTAAAAATGAAATTTTGTGCAAAAGAAATTATTTAAGCTAGAAACAAGACACTCCTCCTCAATAAGAGGCCAAAAGAGCCACTGAAATAATTTAACTCTGTTAGATTTAGTGCATGTAACCAAAAGGCACACACATGTGATTAATATATTAATATATTTTCATGCAGAAATCTGTGCATGTTCACAATTATATAACAGAAACACAAACGTAAAAAAAGGTAAAGCCTAATGTTTGGCAATGTTATTCTAGCTACATTCCTTTTAGTCTATCAGTCCAGGGTTTACTAGATCATTAACATTGCCTCTCAAAAAATATATTATATTTGAACAACTTCCAATAAAAATAAAAAAAAAGGATGTTAACCTGAAACACTATGATTTTTTTTCAGTCCTGGTACATACAGAAACTTACTGATATGCTTATTTTAAATGTCATTTCAAATTAAGATAAATTTTTCCTTTTGTTAATAAACACTTTGATTGCTCCAGTGAAGTCAGCAGAGAGAAGAACTTCTGTGTTGTCTGTCTTCATAATACCTTAAAAGCATAAAAAAAAGTTTTTTATTGATTTAAAAGGAATATGAAGCCTGCTGCCACAAGCTTGTCACATGCCCATGACCCTCCACCTCTGGGGTGGGAAGAACCTCTCCCTGCCTTTTCAGTCTATTTCTTGGCTTGCTCCCATAATCCTTTCATCCTCCTGTATCTCTCCTCTCTGAGGCTCAATTCCACTTTACCTTGTCTTAGGTGCTCTTTTCCTGGCATAGGGAGATTATGGTCCCTTTGGGGCCTGGATGCCTGGATTTAGTCCCAGGCAGCCAAGGCCTCTAAATTGTCTAATTCTTCATTTCATGGCAAGAGTGTGTGTGTGTGTGTTAGTCACTTAGTCATGTCCAACTCTTTGCGACCTGATGGACTACAGCTCACCAGGCTCCTCTGTCCATGGGATTCTCCAGGCAAGAAGAATACTAGAATAGGTTGCTGTGCCTTCCTCCAGGGGAATCTTCCTGACCCAGGGTTTGAACCTGGGTCTCCTGCATTGCAGGCAGATTCTTTACTGTCTGGGCCATCAGAGAAGCCCTCACAGCAAGAGGCTAGTATATTATTCAGCCCCAGGACTGGAATGTTGGCAAGATGGGATCAGCTGGGCAAGTCTTTTGCTAACAGGGCTCACTAATGAGGTTGACAGTAAGGTTTACTGTACAGCAGACATACTAGAACTGCCATGAAATGAAGTATACATGATTGCTCTGTGAATGCTGACAACACCTTTTGCCTTTCCAGTCCATACTGAAGAACTATGTAGCTAAGCTGAATGGCAAAAATGCTTACCTCTTATGTTTGCTGGTAAAAACATTTAACAAACAAAATTCAGCGTTAACGATTATGCACAGGCAAAAATCGTAGACTTAAGAAGTGCTGATTTGTAAGGACGCAGATAATCCAAACTTTAAATGGCAAGTTGTGTACAGGATAAGTTAGACAAAATGGTTTCACTTAGATTTGCTAAAAACATATGCTAAGCCTTTGAATATTCCTAATACACTTTTCGTTTGTCTCAAAGTACCATCATGCAGCAGAAGCAGCAGCAAACTGACAGATATCAGAGAGGCTGGAGAATAAAAGAAGTCATCATATATATAAATATGAAAATGTTTTATAAGATACTGTATAATGAAGACGATAATATCTATTACACGCCAGGCGTTTTGCTAGATGCATGTCTTATCTTTAATTCTTATCACAACCTTGTTTCTTTTTTTGGTTTTCAGCTGTATCTTTTTAAAAATTGAAGTATAGTTGATTTACAATATTGTGTTAGTTTCAGCTGTACAGAAAAGTGATTGAGACATGCATATACTTGGAGGTACATAAATATTTACATGAGCTTCCCACATGGTGCTAGTGGTACAGGACCCGCTTGCCAGTGCAGGTAGATGTAAGAGACATGGGTTCGACCCCTGGGTTGGGAAGATCCCCTGTAAGAAGGTATGGCAACCTACACCAGTATTCTTGCCCAGAAAACCCCACGGACAGAGAAGCCTGGCGGGGTGCAGTCCATAGAGTCGTACAGAGTCTGACACAACTGAAATGACTGAGCATGCACGCACATATATGTACATATATATTTTTTCCATTATAGGTTGTTATAAGATATTGAATATAGTTCCCTGTGCTATATAGTAAATCCTTGTTATTTATCTATTTTATATATGGTAGTGTGCATCTGTTAGTCCCATACTCATAATTTCTCCCTCTCCTCTTCCTTTTTGGTAACTGTAAGTTTGTTTTCTATGTCTGTGAGTCTGTTTCTGTTTTGTAAGTTCATTGGTACTATTTTTTAGATTTCATATATAAACGACATCATACTTATCTTTGTCTGACTCACTTCACTTAATATAATCGTTAGGTCCATCCATGTTGCTGCAAGTGGCATTATTTCATTCTTTTTAATGGGTGAGTAATATTCCTGTGTGTGTGTGTGTGTACTGTACTTTTGATTTGCATTTCTCTAATAATTAGTGATGAGTCGACTGGGGTCGCAAAGAGTCAGACATGACTGAGCAACTGAACTGAACTGAACTGAACTGAATAATTAGTGATAGGGAACATCTTTTCATGTGCCTGTTGGTCATCTGTATTCTTCTTTGAAGAAATGTCATTTAGGTCTTCTGCCCATATCAAAACCTTATCAATGAGGTATTATCACCATTTTAAACATGAAGAAAATGGAAGCTTAAATAGTCAAATATGTCAGGAATAAAGAGGAGGGCAATCAGATATACTTTATGATCTCATACCCTGGGTTTGAGAGTATTCTTAGAATATACCTACACAGGTAGAAAACAGCAAACACAAATCTGAGTATGATTCAAAGTTGTGCCTCTTTAAAAAGGACCCAGCGAAGTAGTAACTGAACAATGTTAATACGGTGTGGTTTTGAGAAGTTTAAAAAAAGCACTTTCCATTTTTCCTCAAATAGTTTTAAAAGCTAGAACTTTCTGTGCAATGTGTAGGGGAAATGTACAGAGTGCAAAAAGGAATCACTGGACAAAAAAAAAGAAAAAGCCCAACCAAACAACTTAATTTAGAAGACAGAAACAGGATTTGACTGTGAGGGAAAAAAATGAAAAGAAATATTTCCAAACAGGCATTTAGTAAAGGTATAATAACTCTGAGTTGGTTTATTTTTAAATCATGTAAATGAAAGAAGTGCTAGACTGAAGCTTGTCTTTGGTATCAAAATTTTGCTTCACAGACAGAAGAAATAGTGTATTTAGTGCAGTGTAGAGTGCAAACAATACCACAAGGGAAACTGCTTGAGATTAAATAAACATGCTTGAGAACTTTTAAATATTCAAATAATTTTAGAAGCACTCTTGGTACACTGTATGCATTGCTGTGTCTTTATAACACTCTTCAAGACCTGGTGTAGTCTCTAAAGTGAGAAAACGCATTTACTAAAATATTCTGCAATCAATTATAACAATACAAACCGTTTTTGTTAACAATTGGTCCAAATTCACATGGCTCTACCTTGTTCTTAAGAATTAACAGGAAAATCATTTTTATATAATTGGCACTCACTACTACTTGATGGTTTCTTTTCACTTCTTAATCTCAGCATTTTATATAACTGAAAGTACTATTTGTTATTAAAGCCTTAGGACAGGCTTAAAGATATTGGGTTGGCCAAAAACTTCATTCAGGTTTTTCCATTGGCTGTTAGGGAAAAACTCAGACAAACTTTTTGGTCAACCCAAGAGCTATCTATGAGAAACTTTAAATTTGTGGCAAGAGAAAAGAATATTGCTTTCATTTTGGTTTAACTCACTTATTCAGTAATTCTTTATTAAGCATCTACCATATGCAGGCAAGCACTGGGCTAGGCACTGGCACTACAACAATAAATAAAACACATAAAATCTGTGTCCTCACAGAGATGATACTGTAGTAGAAGAGAAAGGTGATATATTGTGTATATATTTATGTCTTGTTTGCATTTCTCTAAAGAGAACAACTGTTCATAAAAAAATCACAACTTTTCAAAATTTTCGCTTTTAATTCCCAGGTGAATTTAAGAGAAGTAAAACCTCCAAGAATTATGTTACCAAAACTTTTAGAAATGAATATCTGTCAACCATTATGTTGTATACAAGAAATATTCTTCATATTCATGAAGACCTCATAATACTCTTAGATCAATGAAGCTACTAAAGGCTGATCAGAGAGCATGAAGAACAAATAAAACACAGGTACCTACCAGAGGGCATGGTTTCCAACACTTCGGCATCTTCACCTTTTTCATTTCCTTCTGATTTTTCAGATTGCACATCCAAAGACAACATCAAACTTGGGTTTGGAGCAAAGATAGCTGATGTAACAACTGCATTATGTGCTGTAAAAAAAAAATCAACTTTAGGATAACTAATAAGCTTGATTCTAAACATCAAGAGAAAAAGTGTAATACGCAAAAAATATAATAGTGTATGTTATATACAAATATCTTTAGAAATGAACAGATAAGAAGTAACTCAGAACTATTTAAAACTCAAAAATATTTTCTTAAAAAAAAATACCCAAAACCACATACAAGTTCTGAGATTCCATGACTTCTCAAATTTTACACAAGTATAAGTTCTTCCTTGGTATAGAAAAGTCAAACAAAGCCAATACAAACTGAAAGCAGTTAAAACTGCCAAACTCTCTCTCTGAAATAATGCCTATACAAATTTACTTTTATCTTCATTTTAACTTTATTTATTTAAAAGACACACCAAACTGGACATTTACTTACCTTTAATACCTTCCCAAAAGTCATTACGATCTCTCCTGACTGAAGTAAACTTGCTTAAGTCATGGTAAGTACTCCAGATATAAACATACTTATCTTCTGAGCCACTAACAAGGTAATTAAAATCATGGCTAAATTTAGGGAAGAAAGAAAAAGAATCAAAGTTGTGGGGCTTTTTAGGGGTCTCTCTCTATCAGAGCTTCCTAGTTTGAAACACCTAAGAAAACATCCAAGAGAACTTGCTGAAATACAGACTCCTAGCCTCACTTCAGAGGCCCTGAACATGTAGGGTTGACATGGGTAGCCACTGGCATTCATACGTTCATCAAAGTTCTAGGTAACTGCTGCTGGGTTAACCCACATTGGGAGGAATGCCTGTTGTTGCTGCTTTGTCTCTAAGTCATGTACGACCCTTTGTGACACCAGGCCTGCCAGGCTCCTCTGTCCATGGGATTTCCCCAGGCAAGAATACTGGAGTGGGTTGCCATTTCCTTCCCCACGGGATCTTCCCCACCCAGGGATGGAACCTGTGTCTCCTGCATTGCAGGCAGATCCTATACCACTGAGCCACCAGGGAAGCCCTCAGGAGGAATGAATGTCCACTTAAGAGATAAAAGAGAGAAGCTGAATACTTTACTAATTAAATTACTGGGTAATTACTGGGTAGTTCAAGAAAAACGGAGAACTGGTAAGAAAAGGACTTAAATATGAAATAAAGAGGGCTATAAAGAAAGAAGAGGTAAGTATTTCAGGAGAGCCTGTAGACCCTAAATTAAGAGTTCAAATAATAATGACATGTAAAAGTGTATACAGGACATTGTACCTTAGAGTCTCAAAATGCTTTATTAGTTTCTGTACTTAAAAGGCCAAGGGTGAGTGGTGGTGGGATAAATCTCCTCTTACAAAAGCACAAAGTACAAAAGCACAAATTCTGGAGCTAGGAGTCTTCTAATCCTGGCTCTGATATTACCAGTGTCACTTAAGGCAAATTACTTAATTTTCTGGATGTTGCTTCTTCATCAGCAAAGGAGAAGCAATTCTAACTCTACCAAACAGGTGGATAAGGTAAGTTCTGTATGATTGATAATATGAGATACCAGTTGTAAAAACCCAAAGTGACTAACCATATACATAACATAAACATA